>NW_004798345.1:161079-162846 GCF_000002075.1 Aplysia californica
GGGTGCTCTGGGGTGGTTTGCTCCTTCTTTCATATAAAAAATCTATTGTCCTGATCTCCCCTCCTTCTTGTTTGTGTTTGTTACTCTCTTATATCACGTCTAATCTTCGGCACTTATATGACCTTTTTGTGTTGCAAGTGCCGTAAAACCTTACTAAAACTAAAAACCTTCTAGTAACACCTCTATTCTTGGGCAATTATAGGACCTAATTTGGTTGTATGCGTCTTAGAATTCTCACCAAAACTAAACTAAAGTGATTTAGTGTACAGAGGAGCCCGCTTACACCGAACACGGTTAATCCCAAAACAGCAGTAAAAGGGGAAAAAATGAAATCCTTTAAAGACTTAAAACCCACCTAAACCAAAGAAAATCCGGCGGTCTCATACATTCCGATTGTAGCGGACTCTGCTGTATTTTCTCACAACGTTTTTGGCTCGCAAAATTTTGATTTAATTCCTTAGCCACTAACTGGACATTTGGAAAAGAGTACCGTACCTCCTTCTCCTGTTAAAGTTTTAAGTCCAGTTCAGGTCTCGTTTCGGAACTAGCTTCACCTATCAAGCACATTCGGGCTCTCCGCTCTCTCCGGGGGCCAATATTATGCGGGTAGTCATGACGTCATGCCAGAAAATGGATTTTAAAAGAAGGAAGAGCTCTACTGGATCCCTGTACCCTTTGCCGAATTTTCATTAGCGGGGGTTTCGGCCTGGTTTCAGATTTTAAAAAAATTAACGAGAAATTGGCTGCCAAAGTTTGGTGACTTCCAAAACTCTAATGTAGCGTCTTTGGAAACCACAAATTTACATATTTTTGGGGCATTTGCTCGTTTTTTTCCAGAAAAATCCACCCGAGAGTGTTTTTTAAAATGGACAAAAAAGGTCTAGGGCCTAGAAGAAAAAATGCCAGGACAAAATGATTTCTTTGTCGTCGTTGTTGGGAGGAGCACCTGTTTTCACCACAATGCCTCACAATTGCTCATTAGGAAACGTTGGTGAATAAATGTTTTGATTCGCAGACCTGTCCCCGTAGTTTTATGTACCCCACATAATTTAGCAAAATTTGATAATTTTTTGCATAATTTCTGATTATTTTCATTATATTATTCTTTTTTTAAATCAACAAAATCGCATAATTTCACATTTTTGGGCTCAGTTTCCATAATTTCATAATTATTTTGCATAAAACGGCGGGACAGGTAGACTCGTACATTGTACAGATGTCGGCACATCCAATGACTAGATGCTGCCGTAATGAGTTTTTTTTTGTTTTGTTTTGGTAGGTTTGTTTTCCTCATGCTGCTTGCCTGTACTACAACTGCTTTCGCATATTATTATAATGAAATCTACATTCTTGTCTGAACATATTAAAATGGTGGGTAATTCATGATTGTAGCTTGAATCCTATTCTTTTTTACATTGAAAATGTCAACGTTTACATATTTCGAACTAACTTTAAAACAAAGAAAGACTCTAGCGCTCATATGGCCTTATGCAGTTGCGAGCACCGTAAAACCTCTACTAAAACAGAACAAAAGATAGACTTACGATTTTTAAAAGTTCAACTTAAATATTTTCTTTCCCTTCCAGCAGCTGGCCCCGAGTGTGGTGTACGGACAGGAGCCTTGGGCCTCCCACAGACCCGTGGAGTTCTCCTCTCAACACCCGCTAGTTCTAGGAGCCGACTGTAGCGCTGAGAGACCCTGTGTCTTCTACACCTCTCCAACCATCCTTGTATTGTACGTGACTGGACAGATCTCTCTCTCTCTCT
>NW_004798345.1:163474-164804 GCF_000002075.1 Aplysia californica
TTTTGGGAATGGCCTAAAGACACTTCAGTCAGTAGCACCGCGCCGGGGGTATTGCATGGGATACAGGGACAGCTGTTTCTAGAAAAAAAAATCTGAACAGATGATGAACTGCGTGTACTCCTGGGATCCAGAACTGAAAATACAAAGAGCAGAGTGGAGACACCTGGGATCCCCACGACCCCAGACAGCTCGACACAACCAACGTGCTTTGTAAATGAAAGCGATGCCCTTAACTTTTTCGATCACAATGGTGTGATTTTGAATAGGCCGAATCTCACTGGCACAACAGTCAAGGCTAACACTATTACCAGACGGTTTTTCATACAAACGATCGGATCTGCCTAAGCAGGTGTTGTCTTCCATCATGCTGTCCCCGTCGTTTTATGAAAGAAAAATCTTGAAATTATGCAAACTGAGCCTAAAAATGTGAAATATACAATTCGGTTAAGTTTAACAAAGAATGATAAAGGAAAATAATCAGAAATTAAGAAGAAAAAAGAAGATCACATTGTGCTAAATTATGCGGGGTGCATAAAACCACTGGGACAGATCATGACAAGGCGCCTCAACACACTGCTCGCAAGGTCACCGTTCTCCTTGACTCCTAGCAGTGGAAAATCCTTGAAAACTATGCGACTTTCATTTCTAGTTTAGTTTAGTTTTAGTAGAGGTTTTACGACGCTCACAACTGCATAAGGTCAATGAGCGCCCGAAGATTAGAGGTGTTACAAGAGAGTAACAAACATAAAAATGAAGAAGTGGAGATAAGGACGATAGATATTTCATAGGAAAGAAGAAGCAAACCACACCAGAGCACCCGCCAACCACCCACATTTTTAGTTTATATGGGTTACAATTGCAACACTGTAAAGAGGGACCTCCGAGTTAAACGTCGATCTCCGTTAGGACGGAGCCAAATGGGGAAATTCGTGCAAAATATTTTTCTCCGAGGACACGACGTCGGGCCGAGTTGGGGCTCAAACCCTTGAATCTCCGAACCCGCAATCCATTACGTGGTGCCCACTACGGCTGATTGAGCCGGTCGCCCTACTCGATCGCCTGAAACTGAAAACAAAACGTTTGTTTTTGAGGCGATCGGCCGACCCCATCCGTAGTGGGCACCCCCTATATCAATTGCGGTTCAGTAGCCCAACAACTAGACTATCGTCGTATTTTCATTTGGTGACAATTAAGTGGGTACTTTGTATGGGCAGAAAGTGTGACTGACAGAGCCATGCCCTTCACACTGTCCACTGCTGCATGTCCCACAGGGACTGAATAGGTCATTAGGAATTAACGTGTCAGTAAAGAGAGTTATTGTGTGGAATGG
>NW_004798345.1:166880-168643 GCF_000002075.1 Aplysia californica
TTGTTAAAATTAACAGGATCGCATAATTTCATATTTTGCGGGCTCAGTTTGCATAATTTCAGAAATTTGTTTGCATAAAACCGCTGGGACAGACAATTGGGGAGAAAGAAACAGTAGTGGGCACCTCTTTACAAAACAGCCAAGACATGCTTGGTTTCATTTTCAAGGTCATTAGAATAACGGGCATGGATATCATCACTACATGTATTTTTAAACTCTATTTTGCCACACAGCAGTACACGTAGTAGCAAAGATTCTCCGCGAAATAAGCGAGGCGACAACGAACCTGATATGGCGCACTTTCCTCAAAAGCAACCCCAGGCCGCCACAATTCTTGATAAAAACAAAAAACTTTCTCAAAAAGAACTTCAAATACAACACACACATTCAAAATTTACATTGGCCTAACATAAAAAGACAAAAGGTGGATTTTTCCATCAGTGTTTATTTCATTCCAAAAGAGTCACTGTGATTGTGAAGTGAGAAATAGGAGAAAGAAACAGTACCAGGTAGTCGGCAATTATAATCAATCGGAAGCACGCGCCTGTGGTACCTAGTAGTAGTTTTAGTAAAAAGTTTTATGGCCCTTGTAACATAATTAGGTCATAATATATAATAAGTAAGTGCCGAAGATTAGAGGTGTTGCAAGAAAGTAACAAACCCATAAAAGAAGAAGGAGAGATAAGAACGTTATACATTTGATTGATAGGGGAAAAAGGAGCAAACCACATGTACCAGAGTCCCCGCCATCAGTCCACTTTCTCATCTGCTCGAAATACAAATCCTAACCCCCCCAAAAAAACAACAACAACAACCCCCAAAACCCCCCAACCCCAACCAGCAACAAGTCTTAGCAGTGTGTAGTTGTGGGTGTCTTGTGCCCTCGTCGACATTACTTAGATCATTTAGGAAGCTGGCTGCTTCCACCCCGCACTCTCAGGCCAGCCCGGGTTAAGAAGAACACCATGTCCCCAGCAGACGGGAATACTGGAGGGGAAAAAATCCCAGCTCTCCACTTGGGAATTGTTTTAGTTTTAGTAGAGGTTTTACGGCGCTCGCAGCTGCATAAGGTCATATGAGCGCCAGAAGATTAGAGGTGTTACAAGAGAGTAATAAAACGTAAAAAAGAAGGAGGGGAGATAAGGAAGATAGATGTCTGATAGGAAAGAAGAAGCAAACCACACCAGAGCACCCGCCAACCACCCACCCTCTTGAAATTAAAACCCAGGTCTTCTGTGCGTGATGGCAAAACACCAACCGCTACGCTACACTACAGACGCCGGTTTGACTGATTGATCGATTGACTGAGGTGTTTTACGCACTATCGACTCAATTTTGGCAGACGCCGGTAACAATTGCGTTTGTTCCAGTAAAGATAAACAGATCCACACAATAACGATCAACGAATTAAAAAAGAGTAAAAAGCATTTTAAAAACAAGTTTTAGTAAAAGTTTTATGCTAAGCCTACTTGCAACACAAATAGGTCATTTAAGTGCCGAAGATTAGGAGGTGTGACGTGATACATGTAGTAACATACAAACAAAAGAAAGAGAGATAAGAACGATAGATCCAGACGTTTGATAGAAGAGAAGGGGCAAACCACAGCAGAGCAACCGCCAACCACCCACCAAGTACTTTTTTAGTAAGAGTTTTACGGCACTTGCAACACAATCAGGACACATAAGTGCCGAAGATTAGAGGTGTTAGATAAAGACAGATTGCCCCATTAAAAAAATAAGAGAGAGAGAGAGAGGGAGGGAGG
>NW_004798345.1:171243-190499 GCF_000002075.1 Aplysia californica
TATACATGTATGCCTCTCTAAGCTCTGTACACCCTAAACATTACAAAAATGCATCTTAGGTACACCTAATTAGTGTCCATTAAATGATTTTGTCTTTCTCGTTAATACAACACATTTAGTGGTTATACATGTAGTACCTATAAAGAACAATTGTGAAGAATCAATTAATTACTACAGCCACATATATATGTATATGTGTTGAAATAGTTGAGAAAACATTCCTTTTTGAAGCAGTGAGTAGCCGAGTTCCACGGTGAAATTAAATTCAATACACAAACGGTGGTATATGTAACTCTGTTTTACTGTTGTTTCAGTTTCAGAAGAATTCGAGACACGCAGTGCTTTCTTGTCGTATCTCTCCATTAAAAAAAAAACAGCAAAAAATGTAACATCTTCTTGAGCTCACTCTTTGTTAAGAACTCTTTTCACTGTTATTAAAAATGAAGTACCACAAAAAAGCACTGGGGTCGCGAATTGTTAGAATCAGAGCACCATACCGTTACAGTAACCATCATAAAGCATATATATCAGAATTAACCACCATAAAAATATGGCAAATATACCATTCTTTGGTTGTAGTGGAAACAAGGTTCGTTAAAACTATGGCCAATTTCAAAAACAAAAAAGTTTTTTTTACATCCCCATCCACCCTATTCCCACGTCTCACGACGTGGAACGCATCTCAGACATGCATAAAGATGATCCAGGTTTCCTTGAACAGGTCCAGGTTTTTTTGAACAAGTGTCTGAGGAAGCTACTAAGGATCAGATGGAAAGACCGGATCACCAACGAGGAAGTATTATTTAATTTAAGAAGAACGAGACAGAGCCAAGTCAAAGATGGGGCAAGAAGAAGGCGTTGGCGATGGATTGGACACACTTTCAGGAAGTCAAGCAGCTGCATAACAAGGAAAGTGTTAGATTGGAACCTACAGGGTAAAAGATCAAGGGGAAGACCTCGTGGAACCTAGAGAAGAGTCACAGAAATGGATGTACAGAAAAGTGGGAAAACATGGAGTGACATCAAGCGACTAGCCCTGGATAGGGAAAGGTAGAAAGTGTTTGTTTGTGGCCTCTATCCTGATCCAGGGTGAGAAAGGCACTGATGATGATGACCCACACTATTTAGATCATTTAGGAGGTGGGCTTCCCATCCTGCCTGTCAGGGCCAACGCCAGCTGAGAGGGATACAACATTCCAGCGAAAAGACCCAGATACTCGATACATCCCTGCGAGATGAATAAAGATTGTCATTGTCACAAATGTTCTTCCCACTCAGGAACGTGAGTCTCCAGCATGCAACAACGAAATTCCAAACTGTATTAAACAAACCACAGACGCTGGTCTTCAGGTCAAAAGAGATAGTAAAATTAGTTGTTGAAGGTTGTCCATGATTTCATCTAGCGGAATATTTCCACGGGTGATTCCAATATATATGCTTTTGTTGTTACTCTTTTAGTTCCTGCCTTCATCAACATGGCTGGCAAGCATTGAGAAGAAAGTAATCGTTTAGCACGAACAGAGAATGAAAATATTTTTGTGAGTTTCTAGTAGTACTGACAAAGACTGCCTATTCTTCGCTTTCCCAAACCAACATCAATGTTGTAGAAGTACAAAATCATAATAATATCTAACGCATATCACAGCGAAGGTCACACATCATACTTCTTTTAAAAAAAGTGATATTGTAAGTTGTTAAATACAACAACGACAAAAATAATAATAATAATAATAATAATAATAATAATAATAATAATAGCAATCATCATCATCATCATCATTATTATAATTGTGTTGTCGATGACAAAGATGCCCACTGAGCTAACTCGCGGAGCACCCTGTTATAATACGAGATTGGAACAAATAATGATATTAAATTGCATTTATTTATATTGCGCTCCACCCCATACAAAAATATAAGCTCTGAGCACTTTACACTGAAGACACGATTACTGAGAGTAAAATCTCACCACACACATACAAGAAAACACATTTTAGATTGTAGTATAAACAAGAAAACCAGCAGAACCACCTAAGGAAAAACTTTCTCAGCCACAATGTATGTATGTCAAGACAGCAAACTTGATGCTCCAGAGCAGTGATTTATTGTCGGGTCAATGCAAGAGCTGTGTTGGCGAATTTCATCATTAATATTTTGTACATTAACTCTTTTACTACCACGAGGCATTTTTAAAAGTTTTAGTAGAGGTTTTACGGCGCTCTCAACTGCATAAGGTCATATGAGCGCCAGAAAATTAGAGGTGTTACAAGAGAGTAACAAACATAAAAAAGAAGAAGGGGAGATAAGGAAAATAGATGTTTGATAGGACAGAAAAAGCAAACCACACCAGAGCACCCACCAACCATCCACCACCATGAGCCATGTTTCATGGCTCGTGTTACTCCCAATGCTGGACCGTAAGCTGTGTTTCACAGCTCTCCACTTCCTGCTTCAAAACCGTACCTACTTTTGTAACAATCAAAACTGAAATCTCAGGCTGAAGAATGATCGTTTTCAGCAGCATGTTGAGACAGGTAATTATTTTCAAATACAACACATGTGGCTAATATTGAAAATTGAACTCAAACTCTTTCATTTGTCCGATGGTAGGCAGAATCAGAAGGTAGGTCACAGATAGGGTCTGGTCCAGGTGAGACTCCCCCCCGATCCCCCCCCCCCCCCCGGTAGTGAAAGAGTTAAAAGGGAGAGGAGTCAACACTTCAGTCTCTCAGTGCAACGGCTGGGCAAACAACTGAGAGTTGTGAAACAGCCTTCTAGAAAATAAAATACTGATCCCATTTTGTGGCAGTGAGACAAGGAAACTTCAAACTTTGTGACACTCATAAAAATAAAAAAGGTATTTTAAAATTCAAATGCAGCTGTTTTTACACCTCCATAGGCACAATTTTGAATAATTTAGGAGGCAGGCTTCTGACTGAGAGGGAAACATATAACATCTCAGCAGAAAGATCCAAATATTCTATAAAAGTTGTTCTCTGTGCGACAGTGAAGCACATCACTGCTACAGCACAGACGCAAGTGAGACATTCTGACATGTGTCAATCATATCCACACCCTACACCCCCTTTTAAAAAAATAATTTTTGCAATAACCCCCCCCCCCCCCCCCCAAAAAAAACAAAAAAAAAAAAAACAAAACAACAAACAACACCAAATCCCAACATACTAGCACAGATCAAGGATGGTGATTTGCACGACAAAGGAAACAATAGGAGCATTATGTAAATAAAAACCCCAACATTCATGCTTCATTTTGCCCCATCTCAGATTTGAGGCAGAAGCAGAGAATTTCTGGAGCAGTAAAAAGAAAGGGACTTGCAAAAAAACACACAAAAAAAACCAACAACATTAGTACAAAAAAACCCAGAAAGCAACAAATACATTTTGGTATAAGTTTCAGTTTGAGTAAAGAGAAGCATATTGACAGAATAACGGTCAAATGATGCAGGGAAGAAGCAAGACAGACATTGCTTAAATCTACAGCAACTGCCACTGGCTTAATGTAGTAGTTCTATTCCAACCAAAATTTAAAAAACTGTCGTTTTATCCCAGATATTCGTGTATTGATATTTGATGATAATTTAGCCCTACCTCTTTTGAGCTACCCAACTCTAAAATCTTCAGAGCAGGTAAAAATTATTCATTGTAAATAATTCCATATATATATGTGTGTGTTAGAGGGTTTGACTGCATCAGCTGACCGGAATCTCGAGCAAAAAGATGTCAACAGGCACTAAAAGGATACATGTACAGTACTTATTTATGTCCAGAAAAGAGATAAGAAGATGCTTGTAACCAAAATGCTAATTCTGACCTGCCTTGCTAAGCAAGTATTCCTGAAAAATTGGCGTTTCACATAGACTACAAGAAGAGTTCCGGTAATTTTCCTGCAGTTACTGATAGTTTTTCTTGAAAAGAGCACTCATCAGGCTTGATGAACTGACAACATCCTAGAAATGATACGAAATGTAAGATGACATCTGAAAAAACAATCAGTTCACGTATCTAATAAAACAAAAAAATACATTTATAAGGACAGAACAACATATTTTTGGTGTAATACCATTACAAATGATATGTATGCTGGTTTTTTGGGAGGGGGGGGGGGTTCAAGTATATGTTTTTCTGTTCCCCATCAACATAATTTGGATCCTTTGGGAGGCAGGTTTTGACCTGCCGGACAAGACCACCTTGGGCTGAGAAGGATACAAAGTCCCAACACCCAAATCTAAGTCAAGTTTTCTGCGTGCAATGGCGGAGCACATGACCACTACGCTACAAAAGGCAGAAAGTAAGCTGTGGGCACCGTTTTAAAGTATTGGCAGAGGGTTGTAAAGGCTTTTCCATTAAAGAACTTTAGATGCTTCTGGCAGGGGAAAAGAAAACAATGAATGGCAAACAGGATATCTATCCTGAGAAATAGGTACCACATCTGTCAGGATGCTGACAAACAAAGAAAAAATTAGAAAAATAGACCCTTAGAAAACCAAATGCTCATCAGGCTCAAGGAACTCTTGCAACCACAAGCCTGCATTATTTATGTGTGTGTGTGGGGGGGGGGGGGGGCGGAAAGTTCCCATTTGGGTCCAAAATTACAGATTTTGAGATGTAGGCATATTTGACTTCTCCAGCCTCTCTTACAACTATTCCATTCTCAATGCATAAGAACCCCATAAACCTTATTTTGTCACATATCAGGCATTTTGGCCACCACCATATCCTATGAAGTCCATTATTTAAAATCTTTATCAACTTTATCGTACGTTATCTCAAAACGCTGTTTTTCTATATACTCCCCCATTTTTCATAAAATCATCATGAAATTTGGGCAGAATGAAGAGAAGAGGTAACACTGAAAAATCGTCTGTCGAATTTTTAATACATGGAATATATTTTTGGAGGTAGTATCTGAAGAGTGAAAGTTTCGCTGATATTTTGCAGCCTTAAATACTGCATCAAGAGAAAAAATTGCATTTAAAATGTTTTAATTTGTTTAGAAAAATTGAACACACATTCGTTAGAACTATTGTTTCGTAACATTTACGCCAATAAAAAGCCTATCTATAGTGATAAAAAGTAAAATAATTCCTAAAATTTTATTGTGAATTTGAGAAATCTGTAATCTGCTTGTTATACGTGTGACATGGGGTGAAATTTGGTACACAAATAATGAGATAGCCCTCAACTGCCCCCCCCTCCCCCATTAAAGGCAATTACTCGGTTTAACCACAGGAAAGGCATCCACAATATCATCATTATTATTTGTCAACAAAACCTCTGAAGGAATAGAAGTTTGTTCTGAAAGAATTTAAGGATACAAAAGTTTGTTCTAAACAAAATACTTTATGTAAACAAAAGTTTGGTGTAAAAGAAATACTTTGAGTAAATCAAAAGCATTCTAATCAAAATATTGCGTAAACAAAAGTTTGGCAAGCAAACTGCAAAAGTTTTGTCCACAAGAAACAAACGGAGTAAGCAGACGTTTGCTCTAAAGAGATACTTGGACTTGTGAAAAGTTTGTGTTAAAAAGCCTATCGACTCAGAAAAGAAGCCATTGACACAGCTACAGCCAAAGAGTGCCTTGGATAAACAAAGCAATAGATGATAAAAACAAAAGAACATTGAGCACAACAATAATCTCAAAATAAGCGGCTGACCTCATGATTCCAAATAGATCCTGAACCACATTCTTGTGTTTTACTATATACCCATGAGAGGGTTGTAAGTCTAGACATCTTGACATACAGCTAATCAGAGAGATTAATAAGTAACAAAAAACTGGAATCTTGCAACTTCCACAGAAAGAAGATGCTTGTCTCTCACTTCAAAGAACCTGGTCCTAAGCTTATTTTCTGTGCACATGGATTGGAGCATAGCTGTCTTTGGTCTTGTTCTAGCGTTTCCTAGAGGAGTAAGTAAAGTACCTGGTCTTCTCAAACTAGGTTGGAAAAAAAAAAAAGCTGTGAGTAGGAGGCACATTGACAACACTTTGGTCACTTATAAGTGAAGAAAAAACAGGCTTCTTAAAGCCAGCTGCCAAGCAAATTCTAAATTAATGCCCATCAAAAACTGAAAAAAACCATCCATGCCCAAAACGATAAACATGAACTTTGAAATCTGTATATGGTCGCCAGAAAGGAGAAGGTCATTATTTAAAAGCCACAAATCCTTAACACTGTGAGTTGAAGAACCTACGGTCGACTACCGTGAGATCCAACCAAGGAGCACTGAAAGGGAAGAAGTAGATTACAGTAAAGAAGGGTTATCTTACAACTGAACTAAGATTTCTTTCCACGCAGCCAACAAAAGACAGTTAGGGCAGGTAAATATCTTTTAGTTTTAGTAGAGGTTTTACGGCGCTCGCAACTGCATAAGGTCATATGAGTGCCAGAAGATTAGAGGTGTTACAAGAGAGTAACAAACATAAAAAACAAGAAGGGGAGATAAGGATGATACATATTTGATAGGAAAGAAGGAAGAAACCACACTAGAGCACCCGCCAACCACTCACAGGTAAATATCTTTACTTGTGTACATGAGATTCAAACCAGCACTCAGCCCACAGAGATATGAGGGCCCTCCGTCCCAATAGCTGCCTGATACACCCTTTGTTTGGTCGTTTTGACAACTGCCATTATTGTGAACTGAGTCATTAATGTCTCACAAAAAGAAGGATAATGAAAAAGCTACATTTATAAACCAGTCATAATTAATGTACACGTACAAGTTGCTAATACAGCTGTAAGGACAAAATGCAAAATATGAACACATTTAATATGTCCTGGGCACACAGTTTTGAGACGGACAATATAAAAATGCAAACACATAGTCATACTGGGCAGACAGAACGCATCTTATAGCAGTAATGGTTCATCAAACAGTTACTCAAAACAGGTTTGAGCAACAAACATAAAAACTATGTTGAAGACAAGGAATGTAAAACAAATAGACAGTGACAGACGGCTCAGGGGAGGGGTAAACCAACAAAGGTGACCCAGATATAATATACTAGAAAGATATGCTTCAAGAACCCACAATTTACCAGCAAAACAGGACAGCTTAAAATACACAGGAAAAGAAATTAAGTTTTAAATTGAAGAAGACAGAAGAGGAATAATTACTGCTACAACGGGTATGTCTTTTTACCGAAACTCACCAACAAAACTCACCGAAATTCACCACAACTCACCAACAATCTCAACAAAAAACACAGAAACTCACTGAATTTTCTGGGTTTTTTTTGTCCATCTGTCTGTATGTTTTAATATGCACAAACATTTCATTTGAAATACAATATTGACATTGTTTCAGTTAAATGGTTCCATTTAGCGTGTTTTGGTGAGTTATTAGTGAGTTTCGGTGAGTTTCATGAGTTTCCGTAAAAACATACCGGCTACAGCTAATACACAAAACCCAAGAAATACTGCTCATATTGTCTGTTCATAGCTGATTGAACACTTCATTGCAATACACGTTAGAATTTTACGCTTTATACAGGATAGGGATCTCTTCACTTAAGGGCTGATCATATAAGTCGGAGATTTGTTTTTTAAAGGACATGGTGTTTACGCCCCCACTGACACAACTAAGAAAGGGATATAACATAGACCGAGATGTACACTCTATAAAAATGTTCTCACCACCCAGCAACCTAACTCAGGTCTCCTGCATGCAACAACAAAATATGTAACCGTTACATTGCACATGCCTATGTTGCCAGGATCTTTTGTCCAATAATATAATCGGAAAAGTTACAACCTCCTACAGCTTTAGACGCTTTTTATGGGTGGATGGAGGGCGTTACAGGTAGGTCCTACGTCTTTACTTTCCCTATGTCTGTATTAATTTTCCCAGCACTGAATGACCATCAATGTGTCGATGTGCTACTCTTTACTCAAACAAACAAACAAACAACAAATACTTTTTATCGCTCAACTATACACATCCCTTTAGTCTGGGCGATCTCTCCACAACACATGGGCATATGGGTGCAGATACTTGTATAAAGTTCACTGCAGAACGTGGCTACTTACTGCTCCAAACAAAGGATTGCTTTCTGAACTATAATAACATAAATGCAGCTGCGTCAATTTGTTTCTGTACAATTTTGCTTGCTTTATAAAGGTAATTCAGAGAAAAAAGAGGTAAAAGACAAAGATAGGCCCTTTACTTATTAAAATTCTTCTCACTCGGGAATAGAACTCGAGTCTCCTGTGTGTGGCAGTAAAGCACCCAATCACTACACCACAAACATGGGTAAGAAAAGGTGAACTGACAATAGTTTTAAATACAATGTCTAATGCACAAATGGCTCTTGATAAGGATGAATGGTCAATATAAGAAAATGAATTTCGGTCCATTCCTATTATAAAAATCACCACGACAAAAATACATTTAATTAAGCAATGTTCATGTAATACATTCAAGAGATAAATGTGACACGTCGTGGTAGAATCAGGCACTTGTCAATTTTTGGGCATATGGTATTACAGGAATCATCTTAAAGGCTGTCCATTTGCCTTGCTTTTGATGAAAAAAATTTCCATTCTTCACGGATACAATTTGAGATATTGTCGATTGAAGGAGGTAGGGGTCGCCTGGTGTCAGAGGTAAAATTAGTGAGAAAATGGTGCCAAAGTTTAGTTATTTCCTTAACTTGAGAGAGCGTGGAAACGTTAAAATTACATCTTTTATGCCTTTAATCAACGTTTTTGAGTAAAATCCACACCGAAATGTGTTCTTTAATGGGCATGAAAGGTGTAGAGTCAAAATTAAAAAAATAGATAAAAATTCCCAATGCCAGTTTCTTCAGTTTCATTATTTTGAAGAGCGCCTGATTTCACCACGCTGCCTCACAAATAGTACTTTAAGCAGTTGAAATTGGCTCATGATTGCATTTAGAGTCATTTAAAAAGTGACATCTGATCATCTTGAAAATCAAAAATATATATGTATGTGTTCCAACACATAACAAAACGGGTCACACGTCGTAAATTGACAATATAACACTGTGAGTATCAAATTAAAGATCTGCTCAAGCTTTACAATTGGATAAAAATATTGTCAGTCAAAATGCTTTGGTTCCAAAGTTATAGTTACTTGAAGTGTATGTATGTGTGTGTGTAGGGGGGGGGAGGGGGAGTCAGAAACAAACAGCTTTGACAAAACAGGTTTTGCTTGATATCTAGAAACAGTTGAGTGTGACAAGTGATTCGTTTTGTCAAGCCCCTCTATCATTCTTTTTAAAAAATGTCTCCACCAACTCAAACAACAACTCTCCTAGTTTGAGATTTGAATTGAAATCATATTATCCTAGGTGTTCTTATGCCCCCATTAATGCAATTTAGGTCATTTAAGAGGCAGGCTTCTGACCCTGTCTGTAAGAGCTAACCCGGGCTCAGAAGGATAAAACTTTCAAGCAGAAAGACCGAAATACTCCATAAAAATTCATAAAACATGGGATCAAACTTGGGTCTCCTGTATGCGACAGTGAAGAGCCTCATCGCTACACCTCATCCGTAGGTCAGATTGAGATTTGAAAAATCATAAAAAAAACAACTGATGTAAAAATCTGGCTTACATACATGGGCATCGTCAAAAAAAACAATACATTTAAGTATTAAAGCTCTCGTGTCATCAGCTTTGTCTCCGGTTCGTGACGCCCAACTTCCCTCACCATCTGTTTGACCCCATCATTCCCTAACATGAAAAACATATCGCTGAAAGACCAAGATAGGCCCTTTACTTATTAAAATTCTTCTCACTCGGGAATAGAACTCGAGTGTCCTGTGTGCGACAGTAAAGCACCCAATCACTACACCACAAACGCGGGTAAGAAAAGGTGAACTGACAATAGTTTGAAATACAATGTCTAATGCACAAATGGCTCTTGGTAAGGATGAATGGTCGATATAAGAACATGAATTTAGGTCCATTCCTTTTATAAAAAACACCAATACAAAAATTGAGTTAATTAAGCATTGCTCGCGTAATATAAAATCCAAAACAAGAGGAACATCAGCAGCCGAGGCCTCCCGGACACAACACTGGCCACATATCTTTGAGCTCACTATACCCAACAAAAATTACTTGGAAGCAAAAATATTACATCTCGAAGCACGATTCATAAAAAAGACCCCCCCAAAAATAGGATATGTATACATTTTGGTCCATATCAGTCGTTTTGGTATAGGTACTATTCGCAGCCTCTATGTGTGTTTCGTCCTCCACCAATTCTTTTGAAGCTGTCTCAATAATGAGAGGGCTGTGTTCATATAAAACAGACAAATACTCCTGCACTCTACAATTTCTGCACATAAAGCAAAATATATTCCTAAAAACCTTGACCATAATGCCCATTACATAGATATATTTATTATTCACAAATACCTTCAAACTTCTAAAAGATTATTTGAAACACTATTATATAAACATTGAAAAACAGAATACTTCCCACAAAAAAAAGATCCAATATTAAAAATTAAAACAATTGCTGTACTTTCCTTTACTTACTTCTGACATTCACCAACATTGAAAAACAGAACACTTTTCACCAAAAAACCCCCCCAAACAAAACAACTTTCCAAAATCAAACTAATTTCGGAGCTTTCCTTTACTGCCCAGATATAAAAAATAAAGTTTGGTGTATCACAGACATAGAACTGCCGCAAGAATCTCATCTATATTTACTTTAATTCCTGACAAACATGAAATGTAATACACCCATCCTAGTAAAAAAGAGTAATACTAAATAAAATACCTTTCCCACTTGGGATTTGAACATATATCCTTCCCTAGCAAAAACAAAGAGATTAACCATTCCACAAAAGATGGAAGTTCACACAAAACAAAGAGACGCACTTAGGAAATCTCATGTAGCGTGACAGCCAGCAGTAATGGGGCCCACATTCAGAATTCTTGCAGAACTGGCTGCTTGTCAAATTTCCATACACTAAAATCAAATTTTGTTGTATCTGAAGTTCCAGTCCAGGAGTCATTTAGACACAGAGGGTGAAAATACAAATTGCAAATTTAAAAAAAAAATGTTCTAGTTTATGGCCGGTCCCTTCCCATTGTGCAAAGCTGCAGGGAACACAAACGTGTACTATTTTGTTCTGAAACAGATTCATCGGAGACATTTATATACTCATGAGGAACCTGTCATTGACTTCTATAATACAATGTCAGTGCAAGTGATGTGTTCAAATGAGCAGGGCATAATTAGGCTCAAGATGATCACAAAATTTGCTGCAACTGCAAGTGCTAAGTATGCTTTTACAAAGTAATAAATACCCAAAGGGAAATAATTCGCAACACAAATTTCTGATGTCTTTGCTCTGAAACCCCAAACAGTAACTGTTATCCATTTCCCATACAAGCGAGTTTATGGATACTTTATCTGAGATAGTCACTTTTATTTCTTCGCTCAGGTATGATAATTAATTGTGTGCATTATAAAAGAAAACAATGAAAGCAGAAACTATGGCAAAGACATAGACACACAGGTTTGGACAAACATTAAATACTTTTATTGACATTGTTAAATATAAAAATGCATACAATTTGTAAATTGCCCCTGAGAAAGGCAGAGTGTTCTTTTGAAATGATTTATCATAGAGGACTAGAAGATTTTTAACCCCATGGTGGTTTGAACCCCAACCTGCTGTGCTGTCAATGAGTGTTAACCATGTCCCCAACCATGCATAGACAAAACCACATCTACATATCGCCAGCTGTTAAAATATTATAAGCCCAAAATTATGAATTTATTATTTTTTTAATTGCAGTTTCTCAATTTGAGGTAACGGTTGCATGTGCCCAGGAAATATTTAGTTGTAAATCATATTCCATAAGTTAAAAAGGGTAAAACAAACATAAATAATATAGTGTAGGTACAATAGTTTTAAAATTTATTTTTTTCTCTTTCCTAAAACATTTCGTTTCCTTGGGCTTAGTACATTTGAAGAGCTTGCTGGCTATAAGCTTAATTCATAAAGAAGTTGTACAATTTAAAGTAGTATTGATTCAGTGGAATAATTTATAAAACCATATACAAGGGGACAAGGAGCCAGGGCAAACGTGTGCATGACTTCCAATACTCTGTCACGGTAGACTAGACTGTCCTCATAAATATGAGATTCAATGTTAAATATTGAGACTGAATACTACATAAATGATCCATGACATGGTAAGAACCCACCAATGTATGTATTTACCCCAAATATTATACATGCACATTGAACGATGAAATCTGTAATGGTGAAGGCTGAAAACACCTGGACAACAATAATTAATGAAATGCTGAAAGAGCCCTTCCTTCCCTCTGCCCTTGAAAAAGAGAGACCCATAAAAAAAAAGACATCCAGATCTTTCTGTCCACGTGTAAGTTATTCCTCCAAAACGTTCAAACAAGAGGAGAAAATATCAAAATATCAATGATTAATGACGCATAATGATGTACACATTTACTCATAAATCATAGTACACTTGAACACCTTTGCCCACACATCACAGCACATTTAACATTCACTCAAACATCAAGTTCTGGGTTTTTTAAAATGATGAACACAAAACAGGTTTTACCTCATATTGGTCTGCCTTTCGATAACAAATAATTCAATGACATTTTTATACCTTTTTCCTTGCTTTTTCTTCTCCCTCTTAGAACTTCCAAAAATTAACACACAAGAGATGACCATACTACATTCAATCAGAGAATAAGCATTGAAAAACATTACAATTTTGATTTCCCTCACTCCCTTATTTACAGTTTACCTGTTGACCACAACAGGCTGAACCACTCCTTCACATGGGCCGCACAGACTTTTAAAAAAACTTGGAACTGAAAACAACTTGAGTACAAGCCAGAATTAAATAATTAAAAGAATTAATTCCATCACAATTTCTTGTATAAGTGCATTTCGCAAAAAAAAAGAAGTCTTTATTGACTTTAGATAAAAGAACTTAGAATAACTTGAAAACTTGTGGTAAGAAATCATAACATAATTTATCAGTCAAATTCAGATGGCAACTCCTGACAGTTGAAGAAAAACTCACTTGATCATTCAGAGACCATTTGTAACGCAGTTTTCACTTCAGGGGGCATTGAAATGTTGAGACTTTCTGAACCACTGGCTGTTGAATCCATACTACCTTCATACTCACAATGCAGCTCATGGATTATCTCGTGGAAACCAATGATTCTAAAATAAACAAAATTCTAAGAATGTCACAAATACTGGAGAGAGGCGACCCCTATGGCGCCCACTCTTAATTCTCTGTTTGATAACAGGGGCGAAGATGAAGACAAAGTCACTACTTGATATGGATTAGGTTCAACACCTCTGCAAAAAAGAACAGATGTAATCTCAATCTCCAATACCTGGCTATAGACGGCCAAAGATCTTGTAAGTATGTAAGGGCTTGAACACATGCAATCCGCAGCTTGCACTTGCACCTTATGCTTCCCAGGAAGCTGAGAATGTTTCTCGGTATTCTGGGGTCTGTTGGTGAAATAATAGTTGTAAAGCACACGGTGCATGCTATAAAGCACGGATATGTGTTATATAAATGCAACTATCGTTATTACTCACACATCAAGCAGCTGCAGGGCCATAAAACCTCAAATAATCAAAGCCAAAGAAGAATCAACAGTGGACTCGATCTATGGTCGTCAACACTACAGTTCAACATTATACCAACCAAGCTGCCAGTCTGCTTTGACTGACAACACCAGCAGGAACATGATGAACCTTTAAACTACACATGGAAAAGGTCGTCAGTATAGTCACCGCTCTCCCCTTGAGCTATACGCTGGTAAGACAGCATTCGACACCGTTTCCTAAAGGTATTCTTCCCCAAAATATTCTGTCCTGGTCACTCTGGAGTGAAGGGCAATGAGGAGGCTGATAGGCTGGCAGGCACTGCCTTGGTTGATGGTGAGGTGAAATTTGACAAAGGAGAAGTGTTGAAGACCGTGGAGGATAAGTTGCGGGATGAAGAAGTCAGGGAGACAGCAGAACATTACGCAATTATTAGGATTCGGAAAATGGGGATAGAGAGGGGAGAAGGAAGAAAGGAACGATTATCTGGAAAGGAAAGACATCGCCATAATCAGAAAGCCACTGGAACAATCAGTATGGATACCTTTCGGGCTTTGGTGCTGGGGGGGGAACTGAGCACTCATGGACCTGTCCGGTGTGCAATGACGTGGTTGCCCAGGACAGGTAATACAGACAATTCTTCCCAAAAGGAAAAAAACATAGAGTATAAACTGAGAACATTTCCTTTTTTTGGCTGTAAGTAGAGTTGTTCCTGCATCCGATCCAGACATTGGGGACTGCTTGTTAGTGAGACAACTTCCTGGGCCTTCGGCGTATTGTGGTAGGGTGGCCAGTTCCTTTTCACGCTGCCTTTACTTCCCCCCCAGTATTTGACCATTAATCTCTCTCTCTCTCTGCTCCTTGCATCATCTACACAATGTCCCACTTACCAACAGCACTTTACCCAGCCTCATCGCATTCATAAACATCCTCTTTAGCCTTCATCTTTTCCTCTTGCTTTGCGGCTATATTTTCAGTACCCATTTCCCCAACACACTCCCTATCGTCTATCCTCCGCATAAAGTGAACAATGCCAGAAGAGTGCAGAACTCCAAAGCAGAACTTGTTTGCAGGGCACCAAAGGGCCAGTTACTCGAATGAGATCTCCCCAGCATACAGTGCCATTAGGAGCATGATGGCGTAGCCGGTCAAGAGCCCCAAGTTCTGCAGTATGAAAGTTTTCATTGGGCCAAACTGACGCCCTTCCACACTTTCTGCTGCTGTGTTCATCTCAGGCATCTGTGGGGGAGGAATGAAAAGATAGAGAATATGTGGAGGTGAAAGAATTGATATAGAGAAGAGATATTGGGTGTTGAGAAGAGAGGCAGGATCTAGAGAAGAGAGATTGGATGTAAAGAGACTAATTGGATGTAGAGCTAAGGGATTACCTGCAAAGCAAAAGCTAACACAGAATTAGACCTACATTTGACAAAGGCACATGTCAACTTGAAAGACAAAGAACAGAAAATTTGCAGGGGGGACACTGCGGAACCTGCAAGTCGGGCTACATGAAATGTGAAAAAACTTGTAATCCCTGATATTTAGTGGGGGACATAAAGGAAGTTGAGGATTGGAAGATTCCCATGAGGGCAAAATTCTATCAAGTATCTTGGTCTTTCTGTTTAGACGTATCCCTTTCAGCCACCCCCCCCCTCCCCTCCCCTCCCCCTGCCCGTGAATATTTATATTGGCAAATTGACTCAGTCTATTAGATCTTGAGCTCAAGCTGGAAGTAGCCCAGTATCTATACAAATAGCGAACTTTTAAACTAAAGGTGTTTTTTTGGGTCTGCATTCAATTACTTGTCCACTGCACACTTTATATTGTAAGGAACTGTACTCTACACATTGTTTTTGTTTCTACTTTATCCCTCATACTTATAACATTCAATCAGTGCCGATGCTTCGTCTAAATACGCTCTCAACTAGTAAACTTAAGTATCCAGTAAACCCTGATCCTTTCAGTCACCACTGGGCACACATTACTCATTATATAGAGAATACTATTTTCAGCCAAAAACACAAACTTATACTGAAACTGCAGAAATTCTAATCTACTAGAAGAAAGAATCATTCTTTTACTAAAGATCCACTCAATTTAAAAAAAGAGAAGAAAAGCTTTCTGCAACATTCCCCCCCCCCCCCCCCCATCCTTCTTTCCATTTTCTTCCCTATACATTTTTTTAAAAAGGCCCCCCTCCCCCCCCCCTCCCAAAAAAGAGTACAATTAGTGTGTACAGATACTGACCATATCCACCAGAGAAATGTAGAGGAACATGCCACCTGCCACGGCAAAAATCCACTCGTGGGACTGAGTGTTCTCCCCTAGCAAGATGCCGATCACGACACCCAGGTAGCAGGTACAGGCAGACAGGAAGTTGTACATGATGGCGCGTTTGAATGGCATGCCCGAGTTGAGCAGGATGGCAAAGTCTCCTGAGCACAAGAAACAAATATGTAATGTATCATTCATCGTCATCAAGTTCTGTTTTGGTCATCAATATTATTTTTGTCAAGAACAGGCAGGCATAATTACAAACTGGTTACAAGTGTCTGTGGTGTAGGCGATAGGTGCTTCGCTGTCACATGCAGGACACCCAAGTTCGATTCCTGGGTGGGGAAAAATTTTCACTGAGAATTTTGGTCTTTCTGCTGAGATACTGGATCCCCCTAATCCTGGGTTGGCCCTGACAGGCAAGGTCCGAAGCCTGGCTCCTAAATGATCTAAATTGTGTCGACGGGGGTGTAAAAACACCTACTTAAAAAAAAAAAAACAAAGGAAAAAAACAACATACTAGTTACACATACCTTATATGTACAAATAAATTGAATCAGCCACATAGGGAAACAATGTCAGTGGTAATGAGCCAGTAAAAGAAAGACAGTTGTGTCAAAAAGGATTCTGTGGCTACTTCCCTTTTCATCTTTGAGGTCTCCATTTGAGAATCTTTGATAAATGTAATACACTAAAAACTACTTTCCCCTAATTCCTATGCAAAAAATCCATTTTCTGGGAAAAAAAGAGGCAATGTTAGCTCTAAAAAAATCTGATCCACAATATCTTCTCACATCTCTCAAATTTTTTTTCTGGCAACTACAGCATCTGTCTACCAACGCACCTAGCTCGTGGGGCAGCTCTTCGCACATGACGGCCACACTGACACTGACCCCAGTCATGATGCTCTGGGTGAAGGCCGAGCCGATGGAGAGGCCATCGATAAAGTTGTGCAGCGCGTCGCCGAAGATGATCATGTAGGCCACCGGGGCCACCTGGCTGTGGCTGTGGGCCAGCTCATGGTGGTGGTTGTGGTGGGGGCGGTGGACGCCATTGGAAGACTTGGTCAGGCCGTCACCATTGGACTGAGAAGAGAAGGGTTGGTTGGTTTAAGTAAGAATTTTACTGCACGTGCAACACAATTGCGCCATATAAGTACCGAAGATTCAAGTTTTTAAAAGTTTTTGTAGAGGTTTTACGGCGCTCGCAACTGCATAAGGTCATATGAGCGCTAGAACATTAGAGGTGTTACAAGAGAGTAACAAACATAAAAAAACAAGAAGGGGAGATAAGGACGATAGATATCTGATAGGACAGAATAAGCAAACAACACCAGAGCACCCGCCAACCACCCACTCTGAACATTTCAGTCCAAACTGGTCCCACATTCGAGGTGCTACTACAGAGTAAAAAACACAAAAAGGAAGGAGGAGAAATAAAGACGACAGACATTTGATAGGAAAGAAGGAGCAAACCACACACCAGCATCCACCAACTACCCACTGAGAGAAGGGTATGTGAGCTGAAACCATCTCCTCAAGACAGCCTAAAAATCTGTCCATCGTCCCCCGCATTTGGAAAAGCTACACTTAGATGAAAGAGAAACAAGATGTAACAAAAATGCATTTTTCCCCCTGACATTTTAAACACAAATTAAATACATTTGAACCTGCTCTAACAACCATCCGTCAAAGACAACCATCTTTAAAAACAACCCCTTTCAATCTTGAGACTTTCTAATGTCTAAGACTAAAAGGACCACCCATTTTTTTCTCCTCAATAGATTTGACTTGTAAAGATGAAGGGGGAAGTGTTTGTCTGTACAGATAGCTGTCTGTTTTTGTTTTAGTTATAGGTTTTTACGGCGCTCACAGCTGCACAAGGTCATATGAGAGCCAGCAGATTAGAGGTGTTACAAGAGAGTAACAAACATAACAAAGAAGAAGGGCAGATATGGACGATAGATGTTTGATAGGAAAATAGGAGCAAACCACACCAGAGCACCCACCAACCACCCACACAGGTAGCTGTCTTGGATAGGAAGTCATTAGAGCAGGTTAGACTGTAAGCGTACATGTATTTATTTGACATGAGAAAATTTCAAACCCAGAATCAAGCCTTAAGACAGAACACAACACTTGTACTTGCTTATATATTGAAAGCAAGACGAGTAACATGTGTCAGATTTATAAATGAAGAGTTCAAGTGAAAAACAGACAAGTCATATTATTCCTACCACAACTTGGCCTATATTTCACTTCTTTAGGATGGACTTGTCTTGTTCTTAACTTGATTTGCTGCTATGCAATAACACTTGTGAATAACCTAGCTGATTTTTTTCCCCTTGATCGATTTCATACGGATATGCCACGGGTACTGTTGTATGCTACAGGGTAGTGCCCTGATTTTTTTTCTAAAAAAATGGACATATCCTGTATAGCATCTGACAAGCAATAAATCTATATCAAGTCAAAACAAATCCTCTGGACAACAGTGAAGACACTGATTGGAAATAAAAATAGCGTCCTTCATGATGTGGTCACCCCATGGTGAAGAGTTACAACTATAAATGAAAAGAAGAAATGCAGGAAAATATCTTGGCAGATGAGCGCAAGAAGTAACTATAGATCTATCCACTTTTCAGTTTCGAGAAAAATGAGCACGAAATTTGATGACACACGTATTGAAATCTCTATAACATAGTAAAAAAAAAGAAACATTAATATCTCGACACCGAATTAAGCTACGGCATAATTTACAGCGGTAAAAGAGCGGCTTAAAATCTCAGTACCCATATATCGATAACTCCACTTCTACCAAAAGGGGATACAATTCAGTCACTGTTTGCGCTCAGCCATTGATTAGTTATGTCCAAATTTTGTCCTAACTCCAGAGATCTCAGCCATCTCTTTTAATTTTCTGATGTGACAGCTTAGTTATTTGGTGTCTGTTTGTTTTTTTATTGCTCTTGTGTCAGTCATCGATTTTCCTGTCAAAATAGACAACACTGCAGTATTTTACCAAACAGTACATAATGTATAATTTAGATCATTCAGGCGGCGGGCTTCTGACCCTGTCACGACCCATCGGGCCCAGCAGAAAGACAGACTGAGACACTCTATAATCTATAAAACTTCCTCTCCACTCGGGGATTGAACTCGGGTCTCCTGCGTGCGGCAGTAAAGCGCATAACCGCTACACTACAAACGCCGGTACAGCGGCTCCTTTTGTTTTCCAGTTAGCTACAGAAGAAGAAAATGGTGAAATGGTATGGGTCTAACGCCCCTGTCAACACTATTAGGTTATTTAAGGGGCGGGACCTCCTAGTTTAACGTCCGTCTCCGATAGGACCTAGCCAAGT
>NW_004798345.1:191939-195546 GCF_000002075.1 Aplysia californica
AATTTGAGGAAAAAATATCGTTTCCATGGATACGGCGCCATATTGGATTTTTTAATGCCATATGTAATTAGTACCGCACCTATTTTTTATTGAAATATATTGTTTTTGTTGTTTTAATTGCATGTTGGCAAACACTAGATCTACAAATATGTGTGAATTTATCCTAAACGTACTAAACAATCTTTTAATGATTTTTTTTCCTGAAGTAGTATTTACGTTTGCAAAAATTTTTTTTTTTTTAATCCTTGAAAATCCACACTCCAGATACCACCAACAAAAAAGTATTCCATATATCTAAAATTCATCCCACTAATTTTTAGTATTACATCTTTTCTTCATTCTGTGAAAATTTCAAAAAGATTGGATGAAAAATGGGGGAGTAATTTTTTAAAAGTATACATATAGAAAACTACGTTTCGAGAAAACAGGCGATAAAGAAAAATAAAAGATTGACTTTATGAGGAAATGGTGGTGACAAACATGTCTGGTATGGGAAGAAATAAGACTTTAGGGGGTTCTTATGCGATGAAATACTTGTAGAGAGAGGCTGAAGAAGCTAAAAATGCCTACAACTTAAAATCCATAATCTTGGGCCGAATCAGAAATTCCAGGATGTAGCCCCCCCCAACCGGAAAGATGACTTGGTAGTCCTAAAATCGATAAGACTAGGCTTCAGCCGCCACCCGGATGAATTCGAAATTTCCTACCAACTGAAAAACGTTTAATTTGTCCCGCGCGCTCATATGACCTTATGCAGTTGCCAGCGCCGTAAAACACTTACATGTATTTTAAAAAATTGATCCAAAGTAAGTACACGCAATCTGTCGTTCAATCCATCTAACAAAGCAGTGACATTACTTGACCCGTGTGACGTTGGTGAACACCGCATAATATGGTGAAAGTTAATAATGTAACACGTTGTGTCTGGGAAAGATATCAATGTCTCATGAGCATACTGAAGGGTGGAAAAATGCTGAGGTCCGATCAACAGCATCCATAAACAAACAGTCCAGGCCATCTCCGGAAGGACAAACAACTTACTCACCCCGACCCTATACCAACTGGGGTTTTTTCTTCTTCTTGTTTCCATTTCACCAAAAAACGTTGATCAAGGGACCAACACACACACTAAATTTGCACTTTTCATTGACTCTTAGTCTATGGTAAAAACCAAACCTTGAGGGTTATTTTATCGCTAATTTTACAACTAGCGACCCCCACCTCCTTCAATCGCAAACAGTTGGGACTTCTATTCAAGATAGATGGGTATCTTCACATCTTTTTTTTTCTTTGAGAAAAGAGAAGCACATCGACACGATGGTTGTCATTTAGTGTTGGGAAAGAGCAAGACGGACAGATAGAAACAACAGAGGGAAAGTCAAGAAGTAGGACCTACCAGAGGCGCCCTCCAACCACCCGCTATCTTTACAACAAAAGCAGGACAAACGAACAAAACTTAAACATGATACAAATAACTCTGTATGCCTAAACACTGACAAGCGCCTAATCCCTCCACGACATAACATATATATTTTCTGTATTAAAACGAACCAAAAAATTCTTCGTATTCTCGTCAATCTTCCCAACATCATCGGTTTTGTTCTTTATATCAGGATAATCAAACCAAGCTGGAGAGCCCCCCCCCCCCTCCCCTCCTTTCCCCCCACCAACAACAACGAAAAACAGGGGCCCTTTTCAACAGTTTGAAGCAACAGCAAACATGCCCTACTTTCGCAACGCTGCAGCAAACAAAGGCACTGGGACTGGGAAAAAGAAGTGTAAGGAGGAAATAAAGCGAGACCAAACACGCAACGCGCAAGAGAAAAGAATGACCAGGGAACAGGAATCCACGTCGGAACAAGAAAGAAACAAAGGAACCCAAAAACAAAACACAAAAAAAAACTTTCCAAAACAAAACACCTTACCCTTCCCCCTAAAAAAGAATTTTAAAAAATTAAACAAAAATACAAAAAAAACCAACACAAAACAAACAAAAAGAGTTGCCCAAGCAACAAACAGGAAGCCCGACATACCAGAAGCAGCAGCAGGAAACACAGAGGCGAGTTTCTGAACCGAGGCTTGAGCAGATGTCCCAGTCCGTTCTTCACCTTAGGACATGTGTGTTATATTTACACGGGCATTACACCGACCTCCCCGTTCACCTGCCGGGACATGTTTGAACAGCTCGCCCTCTCTCGGGCACACGCAAGGACACAAACGAAAACACCCTGACCAAACAAAAAAACAAAGATGACAGAGCTTTACACAACATCTGACTTCTGCACAGAGGGCAGACAAGGATTGGTGGACACAAGCTCATAGTCCCAAGTCAAAGGGCAAAGACTGAGCGTACTCTGTGCACTCCAAGTAAAGGTAATTAGTTTTTTGTTGTTGTTTTAAATTTAATAGAAAAAAAAAGAAATGGTTTATAATAATATTATCATAGTCCGTTCATCATCGTAATGTTTGAATACTTCACTGCAATACACGTCAATTCACACATTTCGCTTATTTTGTAAAGGTGGTTAAGACAAGACTGTATTGTTACAGTAAACACTACATGGCATGTGTTAACGAGAAAGTACAATTAATTAACAAGACTACTAAATAGTCACCTAAGATGCATTATTATAAAGTCGAAGGTGCAAATAGATCAAAACATCACTCAAAATTTGCTTAAAATCTAACAAGTGGTTGCTCAGAAATCTTGCTTCAAACGTATTTACAATAAAGTGAAGCGACTATAGATTATTATAAATAAGAGTCGTTTATTGCCACAACCTCCCAGAGCAAAGACGGGCATACAGCCCTGGGGTATATTATAACGATACACAGCGATTGAAACCTACCATTTGATTTCAAAATCATTTAAAAAATCGTGCTATGTCATGTTCTTCGCAATACTGAATGCTACTTTCGTTCAAAGTATGTTGGGGGCTCTCGTGGTTATGTTGTTGGCCTCTCATTCAAAGGTCCCGAGTACGAATCCGGGTGGCGACAGAAACATGTTCTTTAAAATTGTCTCCTTTCACCTCCTCTAGCAAAGTTCTGTCGTCTGCTTTCGTCTCCTCTTTCTGCCCCCACCCCCTCATCTCCTCTGCCCCCCTCCTCTGGGCTCCTGACTCTTTCTGCAGCCTTCCTACTGCTACTCCTTGGCCCCTTACTGCTGTCTTTCAGCCACACCCCTGATCTTCTGGTAAGAAAGATCTACACCTAGACATCTCGGACAAGGGCGAAACACCTCGGAGGGCCCGTGTACAAGTTGCGCACGTTAAAGATCCTTTGGTGGTCTAAAATCGATAAGAGCAGGCTTCGGCCGCCACCCGGGCAAAATTCTAAATATCCTACCAACTGAAAAGGTATCACGCGCGCTCATACGACCTTATGCAGTTGCGAGCGCCGTATAACACATTTTACGAAACAAAAAAGTATATTATTATTGAGCTTTGGGGAGAGTGTGGCTGCGTGGTAAATGTGACTCTAAGGTCGGCGCCACCAGAATTATACATGCATACATATAGACATTCACAGACATACGATAAATTACGTACAACTGTACAACACTTCATTGCTTGCTTTTGTCCCTTTGAGAGTATATATATATATA
>NW_004798345.1:196210-198936 GCF_000002075.1 Aplysia californica
GGGGGGAGGGGTGTCCCTTACTAGCAACAGACTAGCTTCCCGTCATGTAAAACTGCGTACGTGTACAAAATTATAATCTTTTCCTCTTGTCTGTATGAGAACAGGAGTATGCCCGGCCTCTGTGGACCTTACAGGTTCCCAATTACTGTTGCTTTACCTACATTAAAATATCAAAGGAAAAGAAAAAAAAAAAGAGACGAGGAAAGAAAGAAAGCACAACATCGGTTATCATTTTACTTCAGAGCATCTCAGATGGTCGCTTTTAATGACAAGAGGGCTTACCCAGATTTCGGTGGTTTCCAGAAATCTTGACCTACACCAAAAGCGGGCACTGTCCTACCTAAAGGAGAAATTTGGTTTCACTGGTGTGTATTTTGGTTATAGAGAAAACTCTCCTTGTCTTTTAAAGAAACTAAACAAGGGGCAAAAACTTAACTTCGATTTTCTCAAAACAGCATTTTTCGGGATAGCCCCCTTGTCCTTACAAGCGACCAAATGTGAATATTAAAGGACGTCTTCTATCTCCAGGGAAGGGGGGGGGGAGCGGTTGACATCCCTTTAAGCAAAAAAGCAGATTGTAACGGATACAATTTAAAAAAAATTAAATCTGCACGCTACAGAAAGGTAAAAATCATTTTTTAAAATAATGACAAAGATAATAAAGTATCATCCATGGCGTGCAAGGGGTTAAATGAGTGTCAACAAAAAGAAGAAACTACCGCGCCAAACTAAACGAAAAACTACACGATACATTTAAAGGTAAACTACAGGCGGAAATGGGTGAACACACCAGCAGGAATAAACACTGAGGAACAAAAAAGCAAGCACACTAAACAGTTGTCATTAACAATTTTTGTTAGTAAGAACATGAAACAAGATAAAAAGGAAAGGAAGGGTTACAGTAAATCTTTAGATACAGTTGCCTTTTTAAAAAAGAATGCATCATCGTAAATTCGTTTAAATGAACAAAAAGAGAATTTTAAAAAAACCACAAAAATGTTACGGTAATTGCAACACAATTAGGCATAAGTGCCGATGATTACAGGTGTTACACGAGAGCAAAAAAAATAAAAAAGGTGGAGAAATAAAGGCAACAGATGCTTGATGGGAAAGAAGGAACAAACCACACCAGAGCACACGACAAACACTCACAAAAAAAGTTATATTTTATCGAACACATTCAGACACACACACACACACACACACACACACACACACACACACGCGCGCGCGCGCGCGCGCAAGCACGTTATTAAACAAGTGAAACAAGTGTACAAGCCTCAAGCCACCCATCAATGTACAGCGCACACGGCAGGCCTATGGCTCAATTAGTCTGTCTCCGTAGTTTTATGCAAAAGGAAATTCTGAAATTATGCAAAATGATCACCAAAATGTGAAATTATGCAAACCTGTTAATTTTAACAAAGAATGATAAAGGAAAATAATCAGAAATTATGCAAAAAGTGATCAAATTTGGTAAATTATGTGGGGTGCGTAAAACCACGGGGACAGTTCAGTGGGCAACACCACATGGCGACAGGAAAGCGGAAGCGAGCTACGGGTCAGCCGTCAGCAAACGCTGCAGCGGTCACATTTCGCTAGGAGCAGATGTGGCGGTAAATTACAGTGAAAAGAAGTCTACAGAGCAAACTACACCTTCGAACGCCCATTGAAAATTAAATCTCTCTCTCTCTCTCTCTCTCTCTCTCTCTCTCTCTCTCTCTCTCTCTCTCTCTCTCTCTCTCTCTCTCTCTCTCTCTCTCTCTCCACTCTCTTATTCGAACCCTCGTGATTACGTTATTGAACAATGTAATGTCAGTTGCCTAGGTACTCAGGATATTTATGAATACTGTGCGTTCTTCCGTTTGACAGTTCCTGCCAAAAATAGTTTTCCAACTCTCTCTTCAGTATACATGCTCCATGACTTTCATAATCCGTCGCCATAATAGAGTCTCGATGAATGATGTTTTCATGCATGTCGTTTCCTGCACTTTTTAGTTTTCCTTTTCTTTCATGGCATTTTTAGCATCATTCTCATGTGCAAACTATATTTCAGCTGCTTCTGATTTTCTTTTAATATAGTTGCAAAATTGTCCAGAGCTAATACCCATATAACAGAACTGACCAAATGACAATGTACGCCTTCAATAATATGAATTGACGTGATCTGCCCCAGCTTTTCAAAAAGATCTTTGGCTGTGGTAATCAATCTTTGTTTGGACTTCTTTTGTACATTTTCCCTCTGACCTTATCACGTAACCCAAACATCTCAACTAGTCTGATTTGTTTCCCAGTACTTTGTAGACGGCATGGTCGATCGATATAAAATTTTTGATCTATTTTCACTGTACCTTACTGTCTGGACACAACCCTCTTTTATACACAAAACATTCAAATGTAATCCATCACGAGTTAGCGTCTTCTTGTAAGGAAGAAAAAAAAAGAGAAAAAACAACAACCCAGAAACAAAACACAAAAAATTCAGGAGTATAAGTGCTGCCAAAGGCTGAAAGAAAGCAAAGGAAAAGTCCCACAGAAATCAAAAGCGTTCAATGCAGAAACAAAAATCATTTTTAAAGGGGACGTCTTTGCTATATATCAATGCAGTGATCCTATGCGACTGATAATCTTACAAAATTTGACAAGTTACTCTTAATGACTGGAGAGCTGGTCAATAAATGTTCAGGGTCACAATTATTCCCTTTCAACTAGAAATAGCTGGGGGG
>NW_004798345.1:199867-203935 GCF_000002075.1 Aplysia californica
TATTATTATAGTATCGTCATTATCATTATTATCATTGATTCAGGAATGTGACCATGGGAGGGAAAAAGTTGTTACTCATCTCCGAGTGTGCCAAACATTTCTAAAACCCTTCAACTAAATACTTTAGGGCAGTCTTTCCACAAGAGAAAGAAAAAGAAATTACCAAGAAGGCCATTTTTTCAAAGTACAAATAACATTTTCATTCGGGCTTACAGGGCATATTATGATGTTAATTTTTACACAGTGCCTTTCCAAATGTGAATGAGCTTTTAGAGTTGACCAGTAATAAAGGTGAAATTTGAATATGTTCTATAAAAACCCAAGTGCCTTTCTAAACACCACTGACCATGCTTTTAGTTTATGTTCTATAGATCTTTTCTGTTCATGCAGTGCTATACAAAGTGGATGGGTATCATAAATGATGTATGTGTATGTGTGTTTGTATATGTGAGTGTATGTGTGTGTCTGTGTGTGTGAGTGTGTTTGCGTGTGTGAGTGTATGTGTTTGTCTGTGTGTGTGAGTGTGTTTGCGTGTGTGAGTGTGTTTGTGTGTGTGAGTGTATTTGTGCAGTTTTTTGTGGGAGGGGGAGAGAAAGAGAAAGAGAGAGAGAGAGAGAGAGAGAGAGAGAGAGAAAGAGAGAGAAGGAGCGAGGGAGCGAGAAAGAGAGAGGAAGAGAGAGGGGGGAAAGAAATGACTGCTATTAGAACCATAAGGTGTTAGTGTTCTTCGTATACTGGACTGTCCCCGTGGTTTTATGCACCCCGCATAATTTAGCAAAATTTGATCAGTATTTGCATAATTTCCGATTATTTTCCTTTACCATTCTTTGTTAAAATTACCAGAATTGCATAATTTCACATTATTGAGCTCAGTTCGCATAATTTCAGAATTTTTCTTGCATAAAACGACGGGGACAGACTGGAAATGCGTTACATGAGTAACATTTTATTCCTCTTCTTCTTCTCCTTATTCTAAGACAAGAGAGCAGGCAACAACTCACTGTGGTCCCGGCTCCACTGCTGACAGCAACGCTGATGTCTACCTCATCGTCCACGCTGTGAGCGTCCGGCGTCCGGTCGTAGGGCGTGTTGGCCCCACTGCTCTCAGCACTGGCCTCGGGGCCTGAGCTACTACATATGCCGTGCAGGTCTGTGGGCAGATTGGCCGGGTCTCGGCCCGGTAGGCAGTTGTCCACGGGGGTCCGTCGGAACGACGTTGTGATTGTGTCCTGGGTCGCCAGCTCGTCTTGCCTCTTTTTCAGGTTGGTGTTCTGAGAGAAGGAACAAATAAATTACACTTTATTGATCCCGACATAAAAATATAATTAAACCCACAAATATGTTTTAGTAAGCGTTTTACGGCACTTGCAACACAATAAGCTAATATATGTGTGCAGACAAATATACATACAAAGACAACTAAATAAACAATATTACACCAATACATAACAGTTTCATAAAACATGCCATTGCTGGTCGCCACTGTGCAATGTTTTGTTTTGTTTTTTGTTGCTGTTTTTTTTTATAGCTAGGGACATTATGTCTTACTCAAGGACATACCCAAGTGACCACCCACTTAAACTCCTCTCACTGGACACCTGCTTGACATTATTTTTGAGTTAGGACTTACTGGTCATTTGGCCACTGGAGCCCCCAGAAAAAGAAGGGAAGAGAGACAGACAGAAAAAAATGCATTCTTTGAACTGGACTAAAAGCGTGTACTGTCGAGTGTGGTAATAGAGGCACATCATGATTATAACCACATAGACAATGTTATCTTCCAGAAGTTTTGGTCAATTGTCGATTAATAATAACTGTAACAACAACAACAATAATAATAATAATAGTAATAATAATAATAATATTAATAGTAATATCAATAACAACAACAATAATAATAGAAATAACATTTATCATTCCTAATAATTTCAACAATCATAATTTTAGTAACACCATCATTATCAATAACAGTTTATTAAAATAAAAACAGTACAATAGTCATGGTATACGATCCAAGTTCTTGGAAGAAGAAAACTAAACAGAACGACAGAAGGTGGGACCTCACGCTAAGACTACAGTAATAGTCTGACTTTAAAAAGCTGTAGAAAGATGTGCACCAACTGTAACAACAGCCTTATTAATAAGACTTTATTATGGCACTGCTCAGTGGTGACGAGGCTTGTATAGTGTCTATGAACACCACAGAACACCAATACTATTGTATTGGTCTTCTGTGATGTACACCAACATGTATTTTTACAAGTGCTGTGCCATTTTGAGAGGAAAAAAAACTCTGCTGAAGCTTCAAAGCGTGAGATCACTATTCCTGCTATTTATATACAGTGTGCGAATAGTTTTTCTTCTTTTTTTTCTTATACATTTGCATGTCTGTCGGTAGCTATCACTATTCAATATTCACCATTCACAGCACTTCTCATCCAGTAGGGCTGGGCAATAAGTCGCTTTGGCAAAATCCGGATTATATGTTAATTCACCTCTTCGGCAAATAATATGTTTTGAACTGCTTCGGTAAATGGGTATTGGTATCACTTCAACAATTGGGAGCACCCACTTCGGCAAACGGGTCAGGAAAGAGAGTTAAGAGTCTGAATTCGGTTAATGTTTCATTGAGAATTATCCGATTAACGGATAGTTTATCTGGATTTTGCCCACCTCTATCATCCAGTGATTTTGAGCCAAGTGTACGCCTACCTCTACACTTGCCGAGGCTGCAGTTTGCGCAGCGCAGTGGTGATAAAACATTGTTCATTGTTCGAAAAAAGAGGCGACAATGACAGGAGAGGAGGGGAGAGGAGGGGGATAATAAAAAGAGGTGAGCACGAGGTCAGCTCCCCACCCAATGAGCCAGCCTAAGGGAGACCCTGCGTGGGTGATGGCCGGCTCATGTGTTTGTTTTTATTCAAAACACGACAGTCAGTCCCCTGGCCTTAACTAAGCATGAAATGCCACTATTTGATGACATCACATCACAACACTCTTACGCTTCCAATGTCCAATTGTGCAAGAGGAGATAAGCATGCCTATGTTACCCTACAAAAAGGGTGAATGACGAATAGTGAAATTGAAAGGGCACAGCTGTAGTCATTACCATCCCTATACAGCCATTGAACATTTCCCATCAGGACAATAAAGCATTATCCAATTGTATAATAATAACATAAAAAGAACAAAAAGTATTACCATAATCCTCAGACTACTTTCACTATAACTACTACTACTACCACCACTCTTCGTACTACTTCAGCTTATGAACAAACAAGGTCATACATAGAGACAAAGCCTGCCCTGTAAGCTCAGCTGGTATCGTGCTGAACTATGGATCAGATGGACCTGGTTCGAATCCCTGCCTGGGCGTTCAGGTAATTTATCGTGCTTTCAAGGCTCCCAACCCATTTGCTTCCGTCTTAACGGAGAGGTGCGTTAAATTTGGAGGTCCCGCCTGTTAAATAACGTACTGGCGTTGATAGTGGTTTTAAACCAATACACTAACTTTACAGAAAACATAAAAAGAAATCTTTTGAGAGACTGACCTCTCTGCGGTTGTTGATGAGTCGCATGGACCTCTCTATGATGTAGAAGAGGTAGATGCCACCCATGACAGTGGAGGCCTTCCATAAATAGCTTCTGTCGTCATCGTGAACTAATGCAAAAGCCTAGGGGAACACAGAAACACACAACATTAGAAGTGCTGCACAGCAGTAAATTACAGTGATCAGTACATTAATTCTTTCACAGTCTGCCAGGCCGTGACGGTCTCAAGTTAGGCAGAGGACGGACTAAAGGCCATATTTCATAAAATTAATTTTTAGATTGTTAGAAATAAAAACGCATCAATGTAAAAATATCTGGTAATATTTTGCATGGGGAAGGGGAATATAGTGGAGCAGCAGAGAGCACGGTAGTCAAACGGTAATGAAATTGGGACAGGTAAGAAGAATGGCCTACCTGAGGCATGTTCAATCCGTTAGATATTTCGCAAAGAACAGTCTAGGGCAATAGGTATATCGAAAAGAAGTAGAAGAACAGATGACATCAGATTCAACTCCC
>NW_004798345.1:204672-207420 GCF_000002075.1 Aplysia californica
AGAGAGAGAGAGAGAGAGAGAGAGAGAGAGAGAGAGAGAGAGAGAGAGAGAAGAGAGAGAAAACAAAGGAAAAGGGGTGAAAAGATATCTTGTTTGTAATGCAGATCGATACAAATATCACATTGAAAGATAAATAAATAATGTCACCTTTGCAGCCATTGCCTTGACAATCTAGACGGCACACGACATGGCATTTGGCTAAAGGACAATAGTGCAAAGACTGTTGGCTTACAAAATTGGTTCGCTTGAGTGAATAGAAGCACAACGACCCAATAATGGTCACTTAGTGCTGGGAAAAGGTAAGTCAGACAGACAGAGAAACAACAGAGGGGAAGTAAAGAAGTAGGACCTACAAGTAATAATAATAATAATAATAATAATAATAATAATAATATATAACATTTATATAGCGCATTTCCAAAAAAGTAGTGCCTTCTAATCACCCCCTGGCTTACAACAACAAAAGCAGTCACAACACGATTATTCTTTCAAAGGAGTTGTGTGTTTTTAAGAGGCTAAGAAAACAAATATACAGTATTCCCTCCAATATCACAGGTTTACCTTTTAAAAACTCCCACCATATGGGAAAATTGGTGACGTAGAAATAATACAATTATTACATGCTTCAAGCCTCTATAAATCTTCCCTGCATTGCAATTTCTAATAAACCCGTCCCATACTCTTACAAACACTTTCTACACTTAGAGTATGAGAGACCAAATGTATTTAACAAATTTAACATTTATAGCACAACGGTGCACAGTGATTGGTCATGTCAAGGGCTAATGATGTGTCAATAGAGCTCCCCTGGGCTTCCTACTTTCTAAGAGAGAAAACAGTTTACTAGGTAAGTGACATGTGAACCATGATAAGGGAAAGGAATACTGTATTATCCGTTTTCATATTTAAGTACGAGGTTTACAACACTTGCAACACAATTAGGACATATAAGTGATGAAGATTAGAGGTGTTACAAGACAAATAAACTTTAAAAAAGTAGAGATAAGGACGATATAAGCTAGATTGGAAAGAAGTAGCAAACCACACAGGAGTCCCCACTAGCTACCCACATCCGTGTAGTACCCTGTGACAAAGCGACATGGATATGACAAGGATCACCTCTGGTATAAGGAAGAGCAGCCCGCTGCCTGCCAGTGTGCCCACGGCCAGAGCCACCATGAACATGAGAATGATCTTGTAGCTGTGGAGCTTCATGCAGGGGAAGACCAGGGCACCCGTCAGAGAGCACAGGTTGATCAGTGTCACAAACAGGAAGCTGTAGCCCCACGCTGAAAACCAAGAATCTTATTGAGATCAATGATGGAGAACATATTCTATAAAAATGACAGAGACATCAACAATGTATAACAGATGGAAAAACTTGCAACAGTTGGCATTTTATGCACCCATCAATTTCACTATTTAGAACAACTGTCAACAGCCAAGCTCCTAATCATTACACCAATGAGGCCAGTATTGATGCTGGTACCCTCCTAATTATTTGAATTTGCTGAAAGTTTATCATGAAAAAGTCAGCATAGTACAAGCCAGAGGATCAACTTGTGAGCCTGCTCACTTCTCAACCTCTCCTCGTGGCTGATCACTTATTTCATTATTATATTCACAACAAGGATTTAAAGAAAAAAAGAAATGAGACGTAAAATTATGGAAAACAGTCATTCTAAAAAAGCTAACACAAGTACATCATGGGGGAAAAAAGTAGCGAAACGAGCTTGAACTCTAGGCTTTCTATCAAAAGCCAATTTCATTTACGGTCAAATTGTAGAGCACTTACAAATCAATTGAATTGACCCTATGGCCTCTATATCTTTAAGAACTTATCAGAACTGGGAACTGTCCAGGACTTTCCCCTGATTTCAATAGCAGCTAATTAAAAACAAAAAACAAAAACAAACAAACACACAAAAAATAAATAGAAAGACTAAGATACATAGTCAAGTAATATGTCTCTTTTCGGGGTGACCCCTTGACCCGTTAGCTTCCTCTTTTTCTTTTCCTATTCGAAGAGTACTAATCCCCCCGACCACGAAGAGGTGGGTCTATTGTACTGGGAACTGTCCAGGACTTTACACTGACTTCCATAGCAGCTAGTATCTGAATCATCTCACTCACAGGCCTCTGAAGTAGGTTTAACCAGCCCAGATTCATCCTCATCGGGAGCAGCACCCGACCCGTTCCTGGTGCCAGCAGCGGCCGACTTGTCGCAGGACAAGAGGGAAAAGAGCAGAGCCGGGGAGACAGCCGACACGTCGGTCGAGCTCAGGGCCTCAGACGCTGGGAGGGAATAGAGCTCCTCCACCTGGTGCAGGCTCACACACTGCGGGACAGGGCCAGGAAGCAAGAGCAGACAGATATATAGAAATCATTTGTACCAACTGCAGTGAGGTTAGTTTGGTTTTAGTAAGTGTTTTACGGCACTTGCAACACAATAAGGTCATGATATAAGTGCCGAAGATTAGAGGTGTTTCAAGAGAGTAACAAACACAAAATAGAAGGAGGGGAGATAAGGACGACAGATGTTTGATAGGAAAGAAGGAGCAAACCACAACAGAGCACCTGCCAACCACCCGCAGTGAGGTTACTGAATACACAGTGCTACAAATGAGAGAGAGAGAGAGAAAGAGAGAGAGAGAGAAAGAGAGAGGGGGAGTGAGGGAGAGAGGGAGAGAGAGAGAAAGAGAGAGAGGGAGAGAGAGAGAGAGAGAGAGAAAGAGAGAGAGAGAGAGA
>NW_004798345.1:208058-209609 GCF_000002075.1 Aplysia californica
TGTGGTGTGGTGTGGTGTGATGTTGAGTGGTGTGGTGTGATGTTGAGTGGTGTGGTGTGATGTTGAGTGGTGTGGTGTGATGTGGGGGTGTGGTGTGGTGTGGTGTGGTGTGGTGTGGTGTGTTATGGTTCGGTGTGTTGTACTGTGGTTTGGTACGTAAATAGTAAGCTACAACACACGGCATGGAATGGGATGGTATGATATGATACAATACTGATACTGTCAAGTAAGGAATGGCTTTAACATCCCTTTCCTTTCACTGCGGAAAGGTTATTAAAAAGAAGGGACCACCAGACTTAACATCCATCTCTCCACAGACCAAGCCAAGCACATAGACAGCCTTGAAAACTCAGACAACCAAAGTTTAAAAACGCTTCATCTGGGTTCCTACCCAGGGTCATTTAAACCACACACCAGCATAGCATAAACTGAGCTAATGGTGAGTCCTACAGTGCAATATCTTCTTATTGCAAAACGTATGATTCATAAACACAAACACACACACACGAGCACACACAAGAACACACGCACACACACACACACACACAAGACACACACACACACACAAGAACACACACACACACACACACCAAACACAGTACAAACATCTGATCTCCTTACCTTCATCTCTGTCTCTAGACATCTGGCCAAGGTGGTAAAATTATCCCCTGTCTGGAAACACGTCTCGTTATAAGCAGCAGTCACGTTGGGTGCCATCAGCCACTGGGCACCCATCTGGGAAGCCAAAGAGGACACGGAGGAGACGTGACCGGCCAGGGCGGAGGAAAACACGGTCCGGAGCAGCTCGCTGTCGTTCTTGGCCGCACAGTGCTGGGTGACGGTCAGAAGGAGGGAACAGACAAGGACCAGCATCACAGACATTTGTGTGAACCAATGACTGCTGAGTAGAACCGCCATGGCGCTCCACCAAGCACAGCTCTAGCCAGAGAAATCTTTGAATTGTTTACTTGTGATCCACTTACGAAGACAAAAACGTCTGCACACTTTTACGTCAGACGGGAGTGAAAATTGTCTGAAAATACAAAATAAGACAGATATATGTAAAAATTTTGCTCCAGGTCAATTACTCTCTCTCTGTCTCTCTCTCCATCCCCCCATCCCAGCTCCAACCTTTTTCTGTTATCCTAGAAACATGATCTACCATTTGCCATTAATTATTTGAATTTGACTTTGAGTAAAGAGAAGCATATCAACACAATAACAGTCATATAACGCAGAGAAAAAGCAACACAATTTGACATAAAGAACAGAGGGAAAGGAAACAAGTGGGACCTATCAGAGGTGCCTTCCAATCACCTGCATCATTAATCTCATATTAGTCCGAGGTAAAAAAAACAACACACAACAAAAACAACAACAAACAAACAAAATTTAAAAAAACAATCAAAACCAGACAGAAGAAAAATTCATAATCAAATTATCATATCAAAATATTACGACATGTAAAAAGGAGGAAGAATGGATCCTGGGAAAGAAAACAATTCAGACCATCAAATCCCCAGCTGAACGAACTCTGATATTCATCACACA
>NW_004798345.1:210163-213156 GCF_000002075.1 Aplysia californica
GGGGGTGTCCTTTCAGTAAAAGTTTTACGGCACTTGCAACATAATTAGGTCATATAAGGGCCGAATATTAAAGGTGTTACTAGATAGAAACATACAAATAAAAGGCGCAGAGACAAGGGCGATGTATGTTTTATGGAAAAAAAGAAGAAAACCACACCTGAGTACCCGCCAACCACCTACAGACAGGGGGAAAACATCTGAAAAAATATTGTAATCCAACTCAAGTCTCCTGCGTGTTAACCACCAAGAGCCTAGCCACCACGTTATAGACTCCGGAATATGCACTCTGACCAGAAATTGGAGAATTAAGTGATCGAGAATAACAAAGTCTTTAACACACAGGAGTCGCAGACTGCACTACAGCCACAGTTCTAAGAAGTTTAGTTTTTAGTTTTAGTAAGAGTTTTATGGCATTTGCAACACAATGTATAAGGTCATATAGATCTAAGTGCCGAAGACTAGAGGTGTTCCAAGAGAGTAACAAACACAAAAAGGAGGAGGAGGAATCAGGATGATAGATGCTTGGTATGAAAGAAGGAGCAAACCACACCAGAGCACCCTCCAACCACCCACACAGAAGAACAAAACAGCCCAAGTTAAAAGATGGTGACAATAGCAACAGCTCTATTGTGGGAAGCATGCCTGGTGTATTGAGTCGAGACACACCAGCCTCAACCCAGCTAGAACAGCTTTTCGTTGTTGTTTTTTAAAGTAAGATTTGCACGGCACTTGCAACACAAAAATGTCATGTGTGCCGAAGATCAGAAGCATTACTAGAGAGCAACATACACAAACAAGGGAGGAGAGATAAGGACGACAGATGTTTCATAGGAAAGAAGGGGCAGACCCACACCATAGCACTCGCCAACCACAAATTAGGAAAGCCCTTTTTTTCAGGAAAGTGCAGGCTGTCTAAAAAATAAAGAAAAATAAAGAGGACCCACTTAAAAGGTCAAACTGGACTTAGTTTTAGAAGAGTTTTTTTTAACGGCCATCACAACTGCATAAGGTCATATGAGCGCCATGGGGTGAATGTCAACAAGGAAACCTTTACAGGGAATCAAGCTTACTCTGCTCACCTCTCTAGCTTCAATTACACAAAGTCTGCTTCGACTATCAAGGCACCCCGGAAATAGCAGTTAACAAGAGTGTGACAAACATACAAAAGAAGTAGAGGAAAAAATGACGATAGTATGGATTTGGAAAGAAAAGCAGCAGTTCCCTGTTGAAATTCAGGCACAGTTATGAGCATGACATTGATGACTCAGATAATTTACAATTCTACTGTGCATAAGAACATATTAATGTCCCCCCTCTGGGAATGGCCTCAAGACACTTCAGTCAGTAGCACCGCCCCCTGGGGTAATCAGGACTTATTTCAACAAAACTTTGAACAAGTAAAATTCAACCATGGGGGTGTCAACTTTGTAACAATGAACAAAACCAATCAGTGCGTTCGAGAAATATTATGCTTTTAAAATCTCAATCAAAATGTTTCTTCTTTAAAGCGTTCAGCGACATGGGCGTCGTCGGCCGAATCTGGTTTCAGAACAAGGATTGTAAAACCATAACAACAGTCCCATCAGATAGTTATCTCACCGTGCTGAGAAAGTTCAGGAGAAGTTTAGGGAGGATACGGTGTTACGTTTTAGTGGCGTGTTCTGCTGGGATGGAGGCATTCCCCACACGTCAAGAGTGTCCCTTGTTGTATGGTTGGAAGAAAGGTTCGGGGAACGACTTAGAAACCGAAAGTTTACCAATAAACAGTCACCCCCATCCCCCCACCCCATTCCCCAAAATTGAGCCCTTTCAATAATTACTTTTGGGGATTTTTGACAAAGTCAAAAGCAACAACCCACAAACAATCGAACAGTTGAGATTCAATGTAGAATAGAACAGGATGTCCAAAGAATCCACCCAGAAACATGCCACGGGTCAGTAAAGTTTTCAGTGGCGCAATGGAGATTGTAAAAAGAGAAATGGTCAACACCTGGACCTAAATAGCCATCATTTCCCTAAAAAGTCGGAAATATCAATTTTGTATGAATTTGCTCTTCAATGCACAAATAGTGACTATTTGAAATAGAACAATAAGGCGAGTTTTAACAAATTGCCAAGTTTTGCGCTTCACCCAATTGTGGTTGAAATTGTTTTAAAAACTTAATATTTTCGAACTTGTTTTTTTTGGTTCATATTCACGAGGCTAATGTCCCTCAGGTTGAATTTAATTTCTTCGAAATTTTGCGGAAATTGGTCCAAACGTGACCAAGTTACTGCCCTTTACATGGGTCCTTTTTTGTGTTAGACACTAAGAACAAAAAGTATTTAAAAATGGCGGCTACAGCAACAGGGCTATTGTGACTTGTTAATAGAGAGCAATGAACAAACAAACACACACAAAAATAATGAGTGATGAGGACAACATCTTCGATAGAAAAGCATGGCATATCACACCTGTACACCCACCAACTACATCAGACGGGCATACAGCAGATTCAAACGATACAAGAAATTAACAAAGTCCATTTCAAAGCGCTGTGGCTTCGTACATTATTGCTACATTCTCTTTTCATTCACATGGGCAAAATCCTAACTCAAAAACGTCTTGAAACACTGGATGTGTAGACTATTACTCCAAACAATCTTTCCTGGCTATAACGACAGGAAAATAACTATTTACAAATTAGTACATGCGATTTCTCAATCCTCAACTTCTTTATTTGAGATAAAGAGAAGCACATCGGCATAGCAACAGTCATTTACTGACAAGAAAAAGTAAGACATACATTTAAAAAACCAAACAAAAAAACAACCCCAACAACAAAACAGTGACGGGAAAGAAGCAGGACCAATTAGTGACGCCCTCCAACCACCCTATGATCCCTTAACTTCCGCGACTGGGTCTTCCATCAAGCTCTACAACGTACGTCTAAATACCACCGGGGAGCAGCTCTCTCTCTCTCTCTCTCTCTCTCTCTCTCTCTCTCTCTCTC
>NW_004798345.1:214029-215388 GCF_000002075.1 Aplysia californica
GCCTCAAAAACAAACGTGTTTGTTTTCAGTTTCAGGCGATCGAGTCGGGCGATTGGCCCGATCCAGCCGTAGTGGGCACCCCGTATTACAGGTGTTACGATAGAGTAACAAACATTTAAAAAAAGAAGGAGGGGAGATATTACACGGCTTGAAATAGACCGCGGCACCGCTGCAATTTGCCTTGGTGCCTTTGCAATTTGCCGTAATTCCCTTAAAATCACAGGGTCAACCGCGGCAACTTTGCCGTGCCCTTGTTTTGCGTTTAGAAAAAAAGTGACGCCATGAAAATAAATCAATATTTGTCCTGTGCTGTCACTTGTGGAAAAAAAAAGAAAAGAAAGTAAAACAAGGTCTTGTCGGGTTCGCCATCGTGACCGGTCAGTGACCCTCTGCAAGATACGGCATCGTGTGAGCACCTGCGGTTGATTGGGGGGGGGGGGGATTATTGATTAAAATTTTTTTAAAGATAAACTCATGAGAGAAGGGGGAGAGCTAGGTATGAAGACATCCTGTCAGACTTGTCTTAAATCTCATCCAAACTTCAGTCAGACACTGCTCAGCTTGACTATTGAGTCCATTTTATCATGGCAAGTGCAAACACGTTCACATCAATGATAACCAAACCTCAACAGTGTCGGAAAAAAGCTCTGGATGAAAGAAAATAAAACCATGAAACATGGAAAGGCTAAAAGAAAATAATGTACCGTTCCTTGCAACAATCGTAGCTAGATCTAGATCTAGATCTAGATCTAGATCTAGATCTAGATTTAAAAAAAAAATATGTAGGGGTCTATACAAAAAACTACAAATCGGCGTCACGCGAAAAAAGCGGGCGTGTTCACAGCACTGAGCACTTCTCGCTTCGTATGCACGTTTTGCATGCGCATATAATTAATTATGGCCTGCGTCACTACTTACCAATGACACGTTTTATTGGCAAAACTTTAGGCTAGCCCACGCATAAATGCTATCTCCTGATAAATGACAAGTGAAAATTGTAAAGAATTTCTGCTCCTACTTCACAATTAGTCTGATGAGGAGCAACATGATGGCGTGATTCGGGGGAATCGTAGGCAAGCGACATTATTCTTGACTTTACTAGTCTAGATGCCGGTAAGAAAGTGCGATTCTTCAAACAATCTTCACAGTTTATATCAACAACAGACAACAGACCTCTCATTATCCCATCAGCATATGACTTGCAGGTAAAAGAAGTGAAGAACAGAGTAATCCACTCCTTTTTTAAATTAAAAAAAAATAGTAAAGTGTTTTACGGCGCTCGCAACTGCATAGGTCATATGAGCGCGCGGGACACACCTAATATTTTCAGTTGGTAGGAAATTTTGAATTTTGCCTGGG
>NW_004798345.1:218599-220912 GCF_000002075.1 Aplysia californica
GTCGATTAATTTTTAAGATGTGATGTCTTTTTCATTGTAATGCGCATTGAGCATCTTTTAGGAAATGGAAATGCGCAGTATAAATGCTATTTATTATTATTATTATTATTAATTTCATAATCACGATTAAAAGGACTTCCATTGATTTGATTTTTAAGCATTTTTATTAGGAATCATTTTGAAAATGGGTCTTCCCAGTGTGTCATGTTTGTTTAAAAACTTTAAAGCACATTTTCTTTCTGTACTACCCGACCTCACAAAACGTGCAATATCTCAATAGCTACTCGAGACACAGACTTCAACATAAGTTAAGGACCACTTAGACAGATAGTGTGTATTTTTTTTTAATCCGTAAAAAAGACAGTCAGGAATGTTTCAAAATTGATTGCTCTGAAAGAGTTGGTTATCAAAACGTACTGCAAAGCTTCCAAAAGGGAACCACAGAAATCCACGGTCAATTTTAGCTAAATTTGCTGTGTTTTATCGACTTGTGTGCGACACCACGGATATTCCTTGGTTAAAATTTCTGGAGCACGTGATAAACGGACGTTTGGTCTCGAACTGTGCTCAATTTAGAGGCAATTTATAAGCCCCTGTTAGCGCAAAATCCAGTATCACATCAACGTGCCACCAAGACGAAAGCTGAGGGACTTTGATCGTGCCAGGGCTATGGCAAGGCTGCAGCACATTTGCCAACATGCAGTACTCCAGGACAACAACGCCACCCCACATCGTTGCAGAGTAGTCTGAGTAGTAAACGCGTTCATCAGGTAAACAGGGATCACAAGAATGCCATGGCCGGCCAACAGCCCCGACTTCAACCCCATTGAGAATGTGAGGGGTGAACTGGCCGGAAAGTACAGCAGCACCAGCCACCACCAGCTAACCGACAAGAGCTGCTAAAGACCCTGCAGCAGGAGTGGGCAAACCTTCCTCAGGCCTTCATTGCCACCACCATCAACACCATACGGTGACGCTGCCTTGATTGCATTTATTGCTCGGCGTGGTGGGTATACCCGTTTTTGAACGGGATGTCATGGACACTAATTCCTGGATTTTTCTTTCGAGCGGTACTGTTGTTCCGAGCGACATATTGCCTACGTTCGGGACGCCATCATTCTGAATTTGGATTGATTTTGTTTAGAAATAATTCCATTAACAATCTTTGAAATTTCAAATGTTTCGCTTTTCACCTATTTGAGCGGCGAAAGTGTTTTCAAGTGGTCCTTAATTTATATGTCGAAGTCTGTATCTAATTTCCGCCGCGGCATTGTGTACCCCTCTCAGCCCGCCTTGGCCCTGACAGCCGGGGTCGTAGCTCACCTCCGGAATGACCTAAACTGTGCCACAGGGGCGTAAAAGCTTCGGGAAGACCATGACAGACAGTATCAAAGTACCCAGCCTTCTTCATTGTCGGAAAAGTGTCATTCGCGACGTAAAACATTTACGAGATTATTTTACTTCTTTCTTGTGTCGTAGATTATAAGTCTCATTGCAGTATCGTCACAAAGAAAAAAAAAAGTAAAGAGAGTGTTCAGAAAAACAAAAGCAAAACAAAGAACACCAGCAAAACTATAAAACTGACAGAGATACACTGCAGTAGGATCTACAGAATTGGACTTAAGTTCTTCAGCTTTACGCATCCAGTACCTCAGGAACATTTTCTGGCGTTTGGCAAAGATACAATGCAACGTGGCATTACATTCTATTTCACCAACAATATACATACAAATTGTTCCAATGACCGACTTTGGGTGATTGTTTAAGTAAGAAAAAAATAAATGTTTGACAGGGGAAGAGTATTTTTCTTTAATTCTAACTCGTTCACAGGCCCATTTTTAGTGCTCTGTTACGTATTCAAATAAAAACACTCCTATTTCATCTCCGCCACTCAGAGGCTATTTACTTTGTGTCAAGAGAAAACATAAGAATTTACGGTCCTCACGGCAACACTTTTGATGCGTTCATGTTTATTAGCCTCTGATATCGCCAAGTGAATCAGTCCATTTTTTCTGTATTTGTTTTCTTCCAGACATGTGTGCATTTATTTCGTTTTTGACCACGGCAGTGCTCAATATTGGCGCCAGCCAGGGCAATGTAGCCTTCTGTTTGGGTTGATAACGACTGCATGTGGTGCTGCCGGGCGTAGCATGCCGCAACACCCATGTCGTCAATGTATCACAAAGTCTCGGCAGTAAAATCTAACTTGTTCATCTTTGTCTCCAACAATATTGTCAAAACCGGGATACCCCCTAAATACCAATTTTAAAAATATTTTTTCCCTCGTACTTTAAGGTGTCGGGCGCTTGTTTT
>NW_004798345.1:221235-222346 GCF_000002075.1 Aplysia californica
TCAGGGGGGTCTCCCCCCCTGACAAAATTTTAATGAATAGATCTACCAGTCCGAGATTCTCCATTGAGAGATATAATTAAAAACGGGAAAATTATGAATTCCTAAGGTTGAGACGAGACATAGATTTCTAGGCAAAGTCAGTCGGCTGGTCCGGTATTCTTCATCTTACCGCTACAGATTATAGGGTAATTTCACAAATAAAAAACTAAAGAGAGAATGTTAAGAGATTTAAGCTTTGGGAGGTTGGTGTTTGAAGAATGAAGTGTGCTATGGAGTAGATCTATGGCATGGAGATATTCTTAACTTTCTCAATCTCTCGGAATCAGAATTGTCCGCTGTCCCCGTTGAAAACACTAAACTTTATGTCAAAGATGGACAGTACACAGAGCCAGCTTTTGGGAAATGAGACAAATACTCCTTTCTTTTGAATGTCATCTTATACTCCTTAAGTATATTCCATCTAAAATAACGCGTCTGTGTTGATATCAGAGTTTAAAACAACATCTTTCTTGTTTCAGTACCTCGGGGTGAAGACAACAACAGTCAACAGGACGCCATGTTGGTTGATCGTAACCTGAACATGCCAGGATTTAAAAGGGCAAAAGGAGGGCACATTTGAAATTTTTACCAGGAAAGTACAATGCACTTATACAAGACTTGTCTTGTATGTTTAAAAGGGAGGGGGGGGGGGCAGCTAGACGTACATGAACAACAAATACTTACACATTGAGAGATACATACATGGACAGACAGTCAGATGGATAGACCGATAGAAAGGCGGGCAGATAGATCTATCTAGATCTAGATCTAGACCAAGAAACTGTATATCGATTTCTTTCCGCATTGTTTTTTTTCGCATTTTATCCAATATATTTTTTCGCGAACGTTTTGAGTTCGCAATTTGAGTCGCCTTGTGTCATGAATCTGCGTTCCAATGCAGTAAGGCCCCGTTTAACATTTCACCTGCGATTTCAATTCATCGAGTACTTTTTAAAAATCACCAAAAATGGCAAAATCCAAGGAGAGCGGGGAAAAAAAACTGGAGACCGGTTAGGTAGACAGACAGACAGACAGACAGACAGACAGACAGACAGACAGACAGACAGACAGA
>NW_004798345.1:223620-225609 GCF_000002075.1 Aplysia californica
GGTCAGTTTATTCAGCAAATTCAAAACTTGACCAGATTAAGAATTTAGTTTTAGTAAGAGTTTTACGGCACTTGCAACACAATAAGGTCATATAAGTGCCCAAGATAAGAGGGGTTACAAGAGAGTAACAAACATTAAAAAGAAGGGGGAAAGATCAGGACAACAGATGTTTGATAGGAAAGAAGGAGCAAATCACACCAAAGCACCTGCCAACCACCCACTAAGATTAACATTTCTAAGCATTATACATAAGAACCCGTTCCGAAGTGTCTGAGGCAAAAATAGACCAGGCTAAAGATCAGGACAGTAGCATAAAGTATCAGAAGACCTCGTCGTTGCATGCAGGCAAAGGAGCAAAAAAGACAGAACCCGCTCACTGCCTTACAATTATAAGGAACTACAAGAAGAATCTTAAAGGAAAATTTGCTTTTTTAAAGATGCTACAAGCGCAGGGTTCATTTTCATTCATCATTCTCACTTAATCCGTAAGCTGTTAAAACATGAAACACACATTGGATATCGATACCATGCTCAATAAAGTAAAGACGAGATATTCGGATATTCGTTTAACACATACTCGCCGTTCCCCGGTACTCAGGACCCGACCTTCTAGGACTGGTGGGATTTTTTTAAGGAAAAAGTTATGCAGAATTTGCATCACAATTAGATCAGATACGTGCGGAAGATTTGAGACGGCACAAGAGAGTAACAAACACAAAAAGGAGGGGAAGAGATATATGGACGACAGATGTTTGACAAGGAAGAAGGAGCAAACCACACTGGAGCACTCACCTAACACCCACTCCAGGGCCGTGAGAGATCAGGTATCTATGACACTTTCTCGCCACTTCAGATGAGACAGATGCCAAATTATATATTCTCACGGCATAGCAGTACTGCGGTATGGATTTAACTCGGATTTCAGCACTGCAAGGTTATTCAAGAGCTAGCACCACCGAGTGAACACCCCTTCAACACTGTAAGGTTAACTAAGAGTAAAGACCTCCGATTTCAACGTCCGTCCCTGGTACGACCGAGCAAAATGGGTGGAAAGCCGTAAAAACTCCCCAAAACAACTGAATTTCAGACCGCCCTATTGGGGATTCGAACTAAGGCCATTCGCTCCACAGTCCAGAATGATACAAACTGAACTATCAAAGCGCCCTTTGAACTCTCGTCAAACAATTCAAGTTCACCAATGCCTCGACGGGCGTTGGAAGCAGGGTCTTCCGCGTGACTCCCAGCATGATACCAACGGAGCTACCGGCGCTATATTGTTTTCTTCTTGTGTAGAGTTGTACGGCACTCGCAACACGAAAGGGTTATATAAGTGGCGAAGACGAGAAGAGTGACTAACCAGAGACTAACATAAACAGGAAGAGAAAAGGGGGGGGGGGATAGGACGATAGAATGATGTCCGAAAGGAAAGAAGGAGCAAACCACGCCAGAGTACTCGCCAACCACCCACCCACCTAACGGCGCGACAGCTGCCAGATATATATTCGAAATCGCCCTCACAAAGAGCAGCCACCGCAGGGAATGGAATCAACCCATCCACCCCCCCCCTAAAAAAGGGGGAAAGAAGGGGGGAGGGCGGTGTACATGATAGACACGTGTTGCCTACAAAATAACTAATAGATAGAAAAAGGACTACGTGGATAATGTTGTCAGGCGTGATTACTGTAATAATAGACGCTGATTGTCTGTGAACCTGTTCGTGAACCCTGGACGGAACTGACACTGACAGACGAACACACACACACACACACACACACACACACACACACACACACACACAAACACACACACACATACACAAAAGGATAGAGAACTACGCAGGATTCACTATTTGTCTCCAACTACATTGCAAAAAGCTAAAAGGGTTGTCTTGCGACACTCTTTTTAGATAGATAGACAGACAGACAGACAGACAGACAGACAGACAGACAGACAGACAGACAGACAGACAGACAGACAGACAGACAGACA
>NW_004798345.1:225709-226743 GCF_000002075.1 Aplysia californica
AGATAGATAGATAGATAGATAGATAGATAGATAGATAGATAGATAGATAGATAGATAGATAGGTACATAGATAGATAGATAGATCTGAGAACCATTCACGTTACAAGTTTTACATAGTGTATTTAGAAGCCTTACACGAATGCCTCCAAACGACGTATTCTTGCCCAAGATGAATACAATGAGGCATTTTTTATATTTCGTACTATTTTTCACCCTATATAATCTTCAAGGGCCCCAAACTATGAAACTTCATTCCGTGGTCATGCCAACACCCCCCCCCTCTAAAAATGATTTCAGCGTGTGGGGCACAGGTTCGCTTTGTTAGAGCATAGATACAGACCCTGAGTATGTCGATCCTAGTGTAAGTGTTTTACAATTGAAACATTTTAGCTTTAGATCATTTGATTAATGACGACACCAAACGGCAACAGATAAAGAAGAAAAAAAAACAAGGTAAAAAAAAAGATGATTGACATAAGAAAAAGTATTGCATCAACTCCTATTAGAACCTCGAACCTCCAGGTGAAACCCACAACTGATTAAGCCACAGTGACCACATGCAAAAACTAAAATCCGTCAAATCAGTGCCCTTAAAATGGCCGGGTATGCCCTTAAATTGGGTATGCCCACGACAACTCACTCCATTAACTCTTGTTCTGATGGTTCCGTCTGCGACACGGTATATAGCATGACTTTTCTGTTCAAGACCCAACCGCTTTTTACTATAAAAAAAAAAGCAAACATTAAAAAAAATCATATTCTAATAGCATTTGCATCTAAAGATCTTAAACACTGACTCGAGTACACGTGACTGATCTTTTAGTGAACGGAAAAACGGTCGCAAGTCCTAATTGTCTAAGGAAATGAGCCTACAAACGATGCGCATCAATATCCTTTCAAACATGATTCGTTTCCACAAACTTATACACACACACAAATAATAATAATAATAATGAAGATCATTTCTATAGCGCCCACTCCCGTGTAAACACAGCTCTAGGCGCTTTACATAAATGCATGTACGAACAATAGTC
>NW_004798345.1:226988-228452 GCF_000002075.1 Aplysia californica
ACACACACACACACACACACACATACATACTCACACCCACACACCCACACAAGGGCGCGAGCGCGAGTGAGGGTTGTCCTAAAAAGTAGTGGAAAAAATAAAACCGCAGATAAATTAATAAATGTGGCTAAAAGTTTCGTGGAATTACCCTACCCTCAAATAAATACATAGCCAGCTGTTTCAGGTTTCAGGAACACGCAGGCTGTTACTTTTCTGAAGATAACCACAGAACAAAGTTAAATATTGTCCATGTTAAGGTCATTCTAAACCGTTAATACGTTCGCCGAGAGGGGTTAACGCCCTTCAAAGCGTCGGGTGATCTCCTCTATTAACCAAATCAATCATGGCGGCGCGAATCAGTCTGTTAATAATAAATTTAAATCACAGCACATATCCACGCTCTACAGCATGCCCTTTGTACTTTACAAGCATTGTTACCCCAGCAGACCCTAGGACACACAGAAACATTCTCGTTTCCCTTGAGGCATACGCGCAGGCTGCGAACTACGCGCGCTAAAACGGTAACAAACCGACAAGATCTTTCGCTGTCTGTGGAATGGTATCCATAACTACAGACACGGGTAAAGTGAGGAAAATCCGCGAAAAAATACTTTCCCGAGGACACAAGGTAAGGTCCTTGACAGAATGCAAACCCACAGCCTAAAGGTTGCGAGTCCTAAAGCCTAACAACTTGACCACCACCGCTGTCGAAAGCTCAAGAGACGACAGCAATATATCGCACTACGAAGGAAACTCACACATTGGAAGGGAAATAGAGAGTGAGGGGAAGGGTGTTCCTGTGGGGGTCTCATCTCTGCTTCTCTCAGGTTCTGTGCCTAAAGGCGTCGTACAGAACAGTCGGGGAGGAAGGGGGAGGGGGGGTGTGGCTCTCGTGGACTAGGGGTTACGGTGTTCACCTCTCATTCAATAGGTTGCGGGTTCGAAATTCGAAAACTGACAGCGACGGAAAATTTTCTTCCCTCAAATTTTCCCCTTTCACCTCCTTTCTAAGTTATGTCGTCTGCTTCCGTCTCCACTTTCAGCCCCCAACCCCTCCTCTGGACTCCTGACTCTTTCTGCGGCCTTTCTACTGCTACTCCTTGGCTCCTTCTCACTGTTGTCTTTCAGCCACACCCCTGATCTTAGGGTAGGTAAGATCTACTAACACCTAGCTTTCTCGGATAAGGGCAAAACAATCTCGGACGTCCGGTGGTTTTGTTTGTTTTCTTTAGTGTTTACGACGCTGCAACTGCATAACGTACGACCGCGCGCGACACGCAAACATTTTCAGTTTGGTAGGAATTTTGAAGAGAAGCGCATTGGCACAATGACGACCATAATTTACAATAAAGAAAAAGCAAACAAGACAGATTGAACAAACAGACGGGCAGAAAAAAGTAGAGGCTACAATACAAATGGCACTCTCTGCCCTCCTGGAGGAAAGAAACAAGGAGGGGGGAGAAC
>NW_004798345.1:229576-233406 GCF_000002075.1 Aplysia californica
CATTTAAAGCTGGTTGAGGGGGAAGGGGGAAGGGGGGGTAGGGCAAGATTGATAAATCGTTGCCTCAGAACTATTTAGTCCAAAGTACCCACATTTTTTTATAGTAGATGGTTTTACGGCGCTCGCAACTGCATAAGGTCATATGAGCGACAAAAAGTACTCTCTATAGTTAAGAACACTTTGGACAAAAAGGTTTCTGAGGCGACGAGATACAGGAGGACCTACAAGTGGGGTGCTCAAACCACCCATGTGGTCGGTTGACGGGTGCTCTGGTGTGGTTTGCTTCTTCTTTCCTATCAAACGTCTATCGTCTTTATCCCCCCCCCATCCTCTTTTTTGTGTTTGTTACTCTCTTGTAACACCTCTTATCTTCGGCACGTAAATGACCTTATTGTGTTGCAAACGCCGTACGTAAAACACTTACTAAAACTATTTTTAAAAACAACCGCCTAGAAGAGGACGAAAATGCCTTTTAGTGAACCTGCTCTAACGGCCACCTGTACGAGGCAATCACCATTACAAACGAACGCTCTCCGTTTCCTCCCTCGCAATATTTTTGTTTCATTTTTAAAAAAAAAATTAAACATATCATGTACCCCTAGTGGGACTCATACTTCCACACCAAACCCAACTCAACACAATATAAATTATTATAAAAGTATTCAGAAAATGTTCTGTAACACAGAGAGAAGAAGTTACGAATGCTCCAAGCAGGACAGTTATTTTTTGCTAGATGATTTTAATATATTACAAATTGGGCGCAAAAAAATTGCATAACCGTCAGACATTGCTATTATTTCAAAATATTGATCTGATGGCAGCGTAAATTGTCTGCTGCATTCCATCGGAACAATGATGGGAGTATCAATTCACATCATATCTCACTTTGCTATGCATTTGTGGTGGGCTTTTATTTTACAACAATCCTATCTTTGGCAACACTATGATCCGATTTCCCCCTAAATTTTGATCTGACCAAAAAAAAAAAGGATTTTGAGCATGTTTGGAACAATTTACACAAGAATCTATCGGTACAGCACTGAATCCTTTTTTTCATTTTCCACAAAGTGAGAATAAGTCGGCACTCTTCGGGAGAAGTGGTCTCGGCGTAACTCCATTAAAATATATACGCAATCGGAACCAAAAATGAAAGTCGAACAAAAAGCTGGCGGAGATGCTAGGTTGAAAAGGCCACCGATAAATTTATAGGAAAAGTCCAAACCCATTTTAGTCTATTTTTCAGCACTATTTTACCGTTTTTGTGTGTTCTGAGAACAATTTTGGAACTAAAAACGTTTTGGCCTAGCAGCTTAGGCCTAGACCTATGGCACATCACTATAGTAGTAGCTCACGTAAAGCGTCTCTCCGCAACATCTCTCTCTGCCGCCTGCCCCATCTCACTCATCACTGGGTGTGGACCATTATTTTTGTGAATATCGAAAAAATGGAACACTAATGAAAAAAAAAGTCCTGAAAAATCAATAAATACTCAGCCAGCTTTTTTACTCGACTTCCGTTTTTCTTTCTAATTAAGTACATATGTATAAATTTCTAAGGAGTTAGGGAGGGATCATTTCTCTCGAAGAGTGTCAATAAGTCAAAGTGGGTGATTGTTAGGGAAAGACGAATGGGAGTGTCTACGTACACGGTAACAGGCAAGGTTGGGTTGATTTAAATCCGTGGATTTTTTTTTAAATCCGTGATTTTAATCACTTAAAAAAAAAAAATTTTATTAAGTTTTTACATATTTAAACATTCAGAATTCCAGTCCTTGGTTTTATAAAACAGATATAAGGTTTAGTAGACTAATATAATCATGCTTAGAGGTCTGCTTCTACCCCTGTCACTGTAAAATAATACAGTATTCAATATACTTTTTTTTCATAATTGAAATCAGAGTTGGGTTGATTTAAATCAGGCCGATGTAAATCAGTTTATTTTTTATATTTCAATCAACTTGATTTTAAAAATAAAAATCAGTGATTTAAATCACTTTTTAAAAAATGTATTCACTTTTTACATATTTAAACTTTCGGAATTCCTTTCCTTGGTATTATAAAACAGATATAAGGTTTAGTAGACTAATATAATCATGCTTAAAGTCTGCATAGACTTGGAATTACTTTGCATCAATCCTTTTGCGAAACTCTGTAAGCATGTGACCCCCCAAGCGGGGAGCACTGGGTACAATGCAGTATAGAGCAGACTCGCTCGCCTCGCGGGCCGGTGCAGCGCCGCCTGGGTCAACGCTCTGTGATTTGTCGAAATAAGGACAGATCATCCTGTTTGAGGCAATACCGATTTGTAATGATCTCAGTCTTGAAAAAAATTAGGCTCCATATGTTATAGTGATTGTACTCTGTTAATGTGAAGATGTTTGGTGGACTTGGTACTTTTATTGTCTGTCAAACATGGGATTGCAGCCAGTAAGCAATAAGGAATATTTTATCAAATTAAAAACTGCTACCATTTTCTTAAAAATTACGAGGTGGCTATTCGGACTCGAGTCTGTAGAAGGATTACGTGCTTGTCTAACACTTTCAGAATAATAATATACGTAATGTTTTGTCCTGTTTTTATTTGAACATCATGTCATGTAAAGTATGTTGTTGGAAAAGCTATAACTTTAGACTTTTACTTTGAACGACTGGTTTTTGTGCCCTTTAGAAGGGGTTTGACTTTTCTCTTCTTAATTTCTAACTGGACTTCCCATGATCAATGACTGTCTTTCTCGTCAAATAAAGCGGGTTTAGACTACCTATTGATAGTTATAATCCTTTGTTGTTCTGAAACTTTGATTTCCAATTTTTTGTCACTGCTTTGCTCTCAGATTGTCGTTTCCCTGTTTGCCTAGTGTAGCATTTCAGATTTTGCAACTGATATTCACTTTTGACGTCACTAATACTTTTCACTATTTGTGTCGAAAAAATTGGCCAGATTGTAGAAACCAAGAAAGGCGAAGGTCGAATTGCCTGTCCGCTTCATTATTGGAATACGTACCCGGTGATTGCGCACGCAAATTGGAGTTTGAGTCCGAATAGCCACAGGAGGCTATTCAGCCTCGAGTCCGAATAGCCGCAGCCTAAAAATTAACTGAAAGGTAAAAGAATGGTACCAAAATTCTCAGGAGACATATAGGCCCTTCATATGGAACAGATAAATTTGGCATAGGCCTACACAGCTACTTTGAAAATTTAGTTTCTGGTATTTATTATAGAGTATACTGTACGAGGAATGTTTAAGAAGTAAAAAATAGGCTTACAAATACCTAACTTTGAAGGTCAACTTTAACCTTGACCATGGGGTCAGATGGATTAGTCGTGCATCTAGATCTACACAAGGTGTTAAATGACTCTATGAACTTGGAATAGAGAGGAAAAAAACAACTGAAATGGCCATTGTCACACTTGTAACGAGACCTCACACAATGCACACATCGGAGAATGTCGAAGTTCGCACAGTGCACACACAACACGGCGAGTCGCACAACACGATACTACTGTGTAGAACGAGGGTGGACCTTCGGGTTACCATGTACGTAGACTCTGAGACTACGTGCCCGGTTATCGTGTCGTTTCACACGGGTCTCAATAGATCTAGAATCTAGAGTCTAGATCTAGATCTAGTAATTATTCAGGTTTAAAATACACACATGCAAGTCAGTAAGGCACCTTTTTGATACCTCTCGGTCGCCGCGCATCAAACAAATTTTTATGGCTCTCATGAACTACCGCTCCACTCCTTTACAGCAAGGACAGAGCCCAGCAGAACTTCTAATGGGTAGGAAAATCAGGACAAGAGTGCCCATTTTCCCAGAACGAAGTGGCTAG
>NW_004798345.1:234052-235252 GCF_000002075.1 Aplysia californica
AGGGTTAGGGTTAGGGTTAGGGACCAAAGCGAAACATACCTGAGGCTATGAAAAACGCACATCGGAATTAAACGCGGAAATCTTGACAATCGCCAGCTAGACTGCCAGTCTAGCCGTCATTAAGTACGGCTAGCCTCTTTCTTCCCAGAAAAATTGGTCCCCAAAGGGGGAGAAAGGCAGGTGTTCAGGAAGATTGACGCAGCTTTCAGGCAGAGGCAGAAACAGGATTACGATCGAAGACATAGCGCCAAGCCCATGTCAGACTTGTCAAAAGGACAGCCAGTTTGGGTTAAAACCCCCAAGGGATGCCAAGGCTACGGTTGTAGTAAGTTGTAGACAGATCGAGAGACAGATCATACCTCTTGAAAACGGACAACAGCTTGAAAATTCGTAATCGTCACCAGATCCAGCTGAGGACGGAAGGCGACGACAGTAACCAATTCATGATCCCCAGAGAGTCTTCTATGTTGCCTCACCATCAGCCAGAATTACCAGCAGTCACTAGAGCTACATCTAGATCTAGATCTAGATTCTAGATCTAGAAGAGACACAACCCTTCACTACGTCTGACTACATACGAAGTCGGGACGCCATGTCAGGCCTAAATAAGGGGAGTGGGAACTACCGAAAAGGCACCAATGGAATTATGAAGCTAGTATTACAACAACAGAAGGAACAAACTAGATTCTAGAATAGTTCTGATGACTAACCAAGAAACAACATACCAGCTAATTCCAACGTCGACGTGTTGTGATTTTGCGGCAGTAATTTGTTGAAGTTCGATAGAGTTATCGTTCGTATTTCATGTTGACAACCTCGTTCGGATGTGACGTTTCATTTTCATTTTTACTACTTGTTGAACCGGTGACGCACCAAAAAGTGACAGAACTGCAGATTTATTCTGGGGGATAAAATGTCTTCTTGTCGTATAGTTTATCAGTCATAGCACAATATATTTGGTTCACATCTACAGTCGCCAGTTCCCAAAATTAACCTGTTAAAATTATCTTTAAACTCAATAACCTGACATAAATAAAAATTAAGAAAAACCTCCGAAAGAAGAATGATAAGAACAACGTGAACAAGATCTTTAGTAAAAGGTAAAAAGAAGGAGATAGAAATGGAGGAGAGCATACAAAACTAGTCGACTACTACTACTACTACTACTACTACTACTACTACTACTACTACTACTACTAC
>NW_004798345.1:235352-239111 GCF_000002075.1 Aplysia californica
CTCGTACTCCTAATGAAAAGCCAGCTATCAGATTGGTAGACCAGTGGTAGACCGTGAAATAGAACAGAAACATCGTGGTAGAACGTCAAGTAGAACAGAAACATCGTGGTAGACCGTCAAGTATGAAAGAAACATTGTGGTAGACCGTCAAGTATGAAAGAAACATTGTGGTAGACCGTCAAGTAGACCGTGAAGTAGACTGTCAAGTAGAACAGAAACATCGTGGTAGACCGTCAAGTAGACCGTCAAGTAGACCGTCAAGTAGACCGTCAAGTAGACCGTGAAGTAGACTGTCAAGTAGAACAGAAACATCGTGGTAAACCGTCAAGTAGACCGTCAAGTAGACTGTCAAGTAGACTGTCAAGTAGACTGTCAAGTAGACCGTCAAGTAGAACAGAAACATCATGGTAGACCGTCAAGTAGACTGTCAAGTAGACCGTCAAGTAGACTGTCAAGTAGACCGTCAAGTAGACCATCAAGTAGACTGTCAAGTAGAACAGAAACATCGTGGTAGACCGTCAAGTAGACGGTCAAGTAGACTGTCAAGTAGACCGTCAAGTAGACTGTCAAGTAGACCGTCAAGTAGACCGTCAAGTAGACCGTCAAGTAGACGGTCAAGTAGACTGTCAAGTAGACCGTCAAGTAGACCGTCAAGTAGACCGTCAAGTAGACCGTCAAGTAGAACAGAAACATCGTGGTAGACCGTCAAGTAGACGGTCAAGTAGACTGTCAAGTAGACCGTCAAGTAGACCGTCAAGTAGACCGTCAAGTAGAACAGAAACATTGGGGTAGACCATCAAGTAGACCGTCAAGTAGACCATCAAGTAGAACAGAAACATCATGGTAGACCGTCAAGTAGACCGTCAAGTAGACCGTCAAGTAGACCGTCAAGTAGAACAGAAACATTGGGGTAGACCATCAAGTAGACCGTCAAGTAGACCGTCAAGTAGACTGTCAAGTAGACCGTCAAGTAGAACAGAAACATCATGGTAGACGGTCAAGTAGACCGTCAAGTAGACTGTCAAGTAGACCGTCAAGTAGACTTTCAAGTAGACCGTCAAGTAGACCGTCAAGTAGACCGTCAAGTAGAAGAGAAATATTGGGGTAGACGGTCAAGTAGACCGTCAAGTATAAAAGAAACATCGTGGTAGACCGTCAAATCGAACAGAAACATTGGGGTAGACCATCAAGTAGACCGTCAAGTAGACCGTCAAGTAGACCGTCAAGTAGACCGTCAAGTAGAAGAGAAATATTGGGGTAGACGGTCAAGTAGACCGTCAAGTATAAAAGAAACATCGTGGTAGACCGTCAAGTAGACCGTCAAATCGAACAGAAACATCGGGGTAGACCGTAAAGTATAAAAGAAACATCGTGGTAGGCAGAAACATTGCTGTTGACCATCGTGTGGACCGGTACATGTATCGAGATGGGTTTCACTCGCTGGGACATCAGGGAAGTCAAATCAAAATGTAGGCTATCTACTTTTGAGAAAAATGAAACAAAGCATTACCTATTAAATAGACACTAGATCTAAGATAAACTAAAGAGCTGGTCGGCACTGGGTTGTTTTGGTTTGTTTTTTGTTGTGGTTGGGTTTTTTTTCTGTGTTCTGCATAGATCTACTTCTCGCTACAAACCCCCCCCCCCAAAAAAAAAAAAAAAAAAAAAAACACACAAAAAACAAACAACCAAAAACAACAACAACAAAACAACAACAAAAAACAACCAAACGAAAACATAAAACAAGTCGGTGTAGAAAAATGCATTTTCGTGGAAATTTGCAATGCCCAGGCCTCGAACACCTTGCTATCTCTGAATCACTCGGGGAAATAGATCGCGAAATAGAAAAAGGTAGACCAAGAAAAACTTAGGACATCCCCATCTTGTACTTCGAGGGGATAGGCTAATTTAACTAATTAATTATAGCCTAGAATCTATATCTATAATTTGTGCTTGCGACTGAAATTATACAACATTCTCTTTGAGCAGGGAACTGAGGTTTTCTTTTCAGTTGTCCAAATTTCATTAGTTGTGTAATTTTGAAGTCCAGAGATAGGCCCGAGACAAAATATTATGAAATTATCAAAGAAGGAATTACAAGTCCTCGATTTCCATTGAGTACGGAAAACGAAACTTTCGCCGTAACTGCTGGAACTGCTAGGCTATAAAATAACTTCCATGCCTAAACTCCTTGCTTCCATGGTGTATATGTAGTATTGTGTAGGTCGTTGATTCACTTTTTTTCAGCTAATGTTTTGAAATTATTTTTAATAGTGTTGTGTTGTTGAGATCATGGTTTCTGTTCTAGATATAGATCTAGATTTAGATCTAGAGCTGTAAGGCCTACTGTTATATTAAATACTCACATTATTTGCAGGCTCCAGACATCAGACTTGAAACAAGTTTTTAGCCGATAAAGGCAGGTAATTATGACAATATAAAGGCTATACTACTATAGGCCTAATCCATAGCATAATTAGAGACATTTTTCGCATGGGTTCACTTTGGTCTGACCACTAAATCTAGATCTAGATCTACTTTGACTTTAGATTAGAATCTAAACTTTTAGACCGTAACGTTAGATCTAGAATCAAGATCTAGATTTAGACAAGTTAGAATCTACGGCAATTGTCAAGATTTCCACGTTTAATTCCGATGTGCGTCTTTCATAGCCTCAGGCATGTTTCGCTTTGGTCCCTAACCCTAACCCTAACCCTGACCCTGACCCTAACCCTGACCCTAACCCTAACCCTGACCAGGGTTAGGGTTAGGGTTAGGGACCAAAGCGAAACATACCTGAGGCTATGAAAAACGCACATCGGAATTAAACGCGGAAATCTTGACAATCGCCGTATCTACTAGATATAGATTTAGATTTCTAGATCTAGATCTACTATTATTCAGTCTCATACTGTGAGAACGTTAGTGAATTTAGACTAGATTATATACTGACAAGACTAGAAGATTTGTGTGCAGTTGTACAGTGGGGGCTGTGTACAACAACAAGGGGATAGTTAGAGAACGTTAGGAGTAAGCCATTGGCAGATATTTATATTATAGTAACAGCCATCTTTTTTTTGTGTCCTAAAATAGTGTTCTTCATTCTGACCTTGACAAAAGACAATAGAAGTTCTAGACCCTACTGTCTCACTGTCTGATCTGAAAAAACCCAAAACAACCAAAGTGACTATTTCTCTGAGTGAAGGCTTGGGAAAATAAACTGACCTCTATTTCCCTGAACAGCTTCTGAACTCTTCTCAAGTTTTATAGGTTATTTGAGAGATTTCGGCGTCATCTTTCATTCTGCCATCTGTGAGGACTTGAAGGAAGCATTTTTTGCATCGAATTTAATTTCTAGAGCTAGGTTCTAGAGATTTTTAAATGTCATGAAAAAGTAGAGGATGTTAGATGTTGTTAAATTATGGAATCACACACAAGGAGCCTGCTAGTTACAGTATTCGGTTATGTTCTAAGCACGCTTTAAGATAACACATTTATATTTAATATCTTTTTTTAAAAGTGGGAACAACATCAAATTAAATGACATTACGAATGTAAACGCAAAAAATAGAAAAACAACACATCAGAACAATAACAGAGCTACGAAATTAACACACCAACAAATTAAAACACAACAAAGAGGGAAAATATAAAAGACTAACAGCAATATAAATAAGGATGACCTTATTTAGGCCACATATGGCCTAAATAAGCTAAACCCCCCTCCCTTACCTTATTTAGGCCTCACCTGTGGCCTAA
>NW_004798345.1:241918-243227 GCF_000002075.1 Aplysia californica
CTAAATAAGCTAAACCCCCCTCCCTTACCTTATTTAGGCCATATGTGACCTAAATAAGCACTCACTTTTAAAAAAGATTTTTAAAATGGGGCTTGATTTTACTTTATATATATATAAATAATGTGCTGGCTCACAAAGATCCATGATATATGAAACCACTTTAAAATGTTTCTTCATGAATCTTGTTAATGTGTTTTTATTTTTATTACAAATTTCTGATCTTTGTCACGTAGGCAGAAAAGGTTTGGTCTCAACAAAATCTGAGTGGGTGGCATGGAAAACTTGGTCATCGACGTCATCATCAAGTTTGGAGGGAGTGCAATCACAGACAAGAACAGCCTCGAAACATTGCTGCCATGGCAACTGGAGCAGGCGGCGAAGCACGTCAAGAGGTGTACGGACGCCGGTCTCACCTGTGTCATTGTGCACGGGGCTGGGTGAGTCAACACTTAAATATACTAATACTTCTTCTTCTTCTGTCCCGTGGTTGGGGCAACCGTGGGGGCACCTCTGCATCTGACAACCAGCTCTCGCCTTTTCTCTTTGTCCTCTGCTTTCCTCAGATTGTCACCCATCGTCTTTCCTGTCCATTCTGTAATGTTGTCCTTCCATCTCCTTCTCTGCCTTCCTCTCTTTCTCTTTCGTTGTAAGGTTCCTTGTAGGATTGTTTTGGCAAGTCCTGTGGATCTTGTGACATGCCCATACCATTTTAATTTTCGTCTCTTCACTGTGGTCAGTAGATCTTCATACTACTAAAACTACTAATAATAAATAACATTTGTATAGCGCATATCCCCAATCATTGTGGATCGATAGTAACATCCCTTCTCAACAGCAAGTTCTACTCACGCTTTGCACTATATTAATTCCCCACCAGACCATAGAACATTCAGAAACAGTGTCAGCTTCCCGGAAAGCATACTGTGCAAGAAGCTAATTAGGTGCTTGAACACTAACAAACTGACAAGATAGATTTTACTGTCTTTAGCTGGGCACCCATTTCCGCCTGGGTGAAGTGAAGAAAATTTGTGTAAAGTGCCTTTCCCAAGGACACAACGTTGGGCCCATGGCGGTATTTGAACCGACGACCTTACGGTTGTGAGTCTGAGAGCCTAACCAGTAGGCCACTGACACCACAGGCTGTCTCTCTCTGTGTTTTCTCAGTTGCTCCGCTTGTTGGTGATGCAACGTTGTGATTATTTTTATGCTCTTGGTTTGGTGGGTGGTTGGCGGGTGATCTGGTGTGGTTTGCTACTTCTTTCCTATCAAACAACTATCATCTTTATCTCTCCTCCTTTTTTATGTTTGT
>NW_004798345.1:244878-246193 GCF_000002075.1 Aplysia californica
GATAATGAAAATAATAATAGTAATAATGATAATATTACTAATGGTAATTATAATAATAAGAATGATAATAATAGTAATAGTAATAATAATGATAATAACAATGATTTTCTTATTATAATGGAGATAAGCCCATTTGTGAGGTCAGTATACATTTTTTAAACAGGGGCCCATCCCATCTACAAAAATATGACTCAGACAAGAATTGTCACAAAGGGTTATGTGGGCATATTTTCAAAGTTCGGAAACTACCTTTTGATTTTTCAGGTTTGTTGTTTTTTCCCTGTAAATCGGAACTCTCACATGTTTTCTTTCTGCCCTTTGTCATTTCTTATTTGTGAGGCGTGCTGACGAAATGAGTTACTTCTCAGATTTTAGCCCGATGGAAATTGAATAGATACGTCAGATTAAATGGTTAAGTTTTTAATAATTCACTAGTATGAAATGATAAAAGACCTGTTAAACTTGAAGAGAATGGCATTGAATTATAATCTATAAATATGACCCCTGTGTCGATTTTTGGCAGAGATCTGCGAGAAGTAACTCTTTTTGTCAGCACGCCTAACGTTTTACTGGGAACCACTTCCACCTACTTCCTACTTCCGTCTGATTTTACCGCCATGCCTCACATATTTTTTTCTTCACAGCTGAACAAACATGTTGTTGATGCTCTGTTAGATGCTGGGGTTCTTGCTGTCTCCTGTTCTGTGAGTATTCTTATTATAAATGAGTTTTTATGTTACCCACACACAGACACACACACAGATACACATGCAAACACACACACATTCAAACTCACAGACCCACACACATTCACAGACACACACACTGACCCTCATACCGATCCTCAACCAAACCCACACACAGACAGACAAACACACAGACCCACACACATTCACAGACACACACACTGACCCACACACCGATCCTCAACCAAACCCACACACAGACAAACACACAGACCCACACACAGACACAGACACACCCACAGATACACACACAGACTCACACAAACATTTGATACACTCACATTTACACTTACACACAATTACATATCAATAATAGTAGTATTATTTAATAATGATAATGAAGATAATGTTATGTCCCCCATCAAACATACAATACAGCTGTAAGCGCTACCAGCACACCAACACACACACAGACACACACATGCACACACTCACACACACACACACTCACACACATACACTCCTCATTCACACACTCACACTCTCATACTCACACACACACATACACTCACACACTCACACATATACACTCCTCACTCACACACTCACACACACACACACACTCACAC
>NW_004798345.1:250084-251005 GCF_000002075.1 Aplysia californica
ATGTTATGTAATGTTCAGATCAAATAAATTAGTAACCCTCTTAGTCTCCTCCTCGTCTTAGCACCATAAATAGGTCAGCAAGTCGACACAGCAGAACCAAAATGGCGGCCAGCTGATGTCTCCCCAGAACCGAATTATTTCCGTGTTTTTCAGAGTTTCAGAGGGGGTAGCAAAGGAACTACCTTTGCTTTTGATCTAAGCGACGACGACGACATGTTTCAATTGAAATTTTACATGCACGGACCTAGGATGTCGGTATCTAAATTTAGAGTGGAATGTTCTTTTTTCTCAGCCCATACTAAAGACAGGTGTGAGTGTCAGGCTTGTAAAAGCCGGTATGGTTCTCCAACCGGAAAGCCGGTAAAAGCCGGTATATGTTAACATGATGGGAAGGCTGGTTTAGGCCAGTATGGCTTTAAAAATGGGTTAAATAATATTTTAAACACCACTAAAGTTTCTAGTTAGACTGGCAAAGGGGAAACAATCTCTACTTTTTCACAGCGGGTGTCAAAATTTTCCCAGATTACCGCCCTTTTCCCCCAGGAACAGTGTGTTGGTTTCTCAGTGCAGTTTACACTTACTGCACATTACGGACACAGTTGCCTTGCCGAGGCAATCTATCCTAGATCTATATTTACTTCTGCTTGACACCTACATCTCAGCTGTAGAAGTGAATCTTGGAATTCCATAGAGGAAGACACAGTAAGCCTAGCTAATACATGTACTAACAAAATGGAGTGTTGCAGAGAGGTGACCAGCAGTGGCTTGTTTGTAGTATATTATCTGCATATTTCAGTATGTATAATATTAAATCTATGCATATAATATGTACGTGTAATAACGTACTGTATTTATTTATGTATAATACATTATTCCATTATAAATCAAATTTCCCCAAGAAGGGGGGGGGGGGGGGGGGAA
>NW_004798345.1:251489-252732 GCF_000002075.1 Aplysia californica
AGTGCTGCTGACTTAAGTTGTCTTTAGGCCATTCCCAAATGGTGGATATGAACATGTTCTTATGCACAGTTAAAAATTGTAAATGGGATGATTTTTCAATGTCATGCTCATACTGTGCCGAAACAACATACGGGGAACTGCTGCTTTTTCTGTCCTCATCCTTACTATCGGCATATTTTCCTCTACTTTTTTGTATGTTTGTCTCTCTCTTGTGAACTGCTGTTTCAGGGGTGCCTTGATAGTCAAAGCAGAATTTGTGCTCCTGAGGCTAGAGAGGTGAGCACAGTAAGCCTGATTCCCCGTTTGGACTTTCCTCTTTATATCCCTCCCTTGGTGCTCATATGACCTGTTGCAGTTGCGAGCGCCGTAAAACCTTACTAAAACCAACTACATTGCAGAAATAGAGGTGGAAAAACACATATGTGTCACGACGTGGTGGAATCAGGCTCTCGTCAATTCTTGGGCATGTAGAGTTATTGGTGTCATCTTAAAGCTTGTTCATTTGTCTTGCTTTGATGAAAAAAATACCCATTTGTCTTTAATAGAAGTAGATATTTTGGAATAAAGGAGGTGGGGGTCACCTGGTTTCAGAGGTAAACTTAGTGAGAAAAAGGCCGCCAAAAATTAGTTATTTCCTTAGCTTGAGAGTCCTTGGAAACTGAAAAATTACGTTTTGTGTGCCTTTAATCAACTATTTTCAATAAAATCCACACAGAAATGTGTTGTTTAAAGGACATGAAAGGTGTCGAGCCAAAAAACAAAAATTCGATATTAATTCACCAACCCGCGGGAAAATGTAAGTTTCTTCACTTTGATTATTTTGACGAGCGACTGATTTCACCACGCTGCCTCACATATTAAAAAAGATCCCTCAAATTTTTCCGAGTCACACCTTTCATGTTCGGCACTGATATGACCTACAGTTGAACCTGCTCTGTCTGCCTCCTGTTTAAGACAATAATATAACCAGTACAAAACAACCACCTGTGTAAGACGATGACCTGTACAAAACGACCACCTGTGTAAGACGATGACCTGTAAAAACGACCACCTGTGTAAGACAATGACATGTATAAACGACCACCTGTGTAAGACAATGACCTGTACAAAACGACCACCTGTGTAAGACAATGACATGTATAAACAACCACCTGTGTAAGACAATGACATGTATAAACGACCACCTGTGTAAGACAATGACCTGTACAAAACGACCACCTGTGTAAGACAATGACATGTATAA
>NW_004798345.1:254185-255307 GCF_000002075.1 Aplysia californica
CCGTCTATCCAACAGGAGCGAGACTTCTGCCCCACATCAGCGTGCGTCCAGACGGGTCAGTCAAACTGGACATCAACACATCCCAGTCGGAGCATGACGTCACCGGAGGCATACGGCTCAAGCTGCAGACGGCGGTGGACATCGTGCGGCAGACGTGCGGGAAATGTGCTGTGGTGGTGTGTAGAGTGGACTCCCCTGGTGTTTTTGACGTCTGCAGAAATGGAGATGTGGTCAAGGATTTGGAGCTGACGGTCGTTGCGATGGAAGATACGACGTTAACTTCATAAAGTTGTTGAGCTTTCTGTGAAAATTTGTTGCAAATATGGAGAAATGGTCACAGATCCCCCCCCCCCCCAGGGCAGTGGTGCTGACTGAAGTTGTCTTTAGGCCATTCTCAAAGGGGGAATATTAGCATATATTCTTTTGCACAATAGAATTGAAAATGGGCTGATTTATCAATGTCATGTTCAGTGTCGGAACAACATAGGGGGAACTGCTGCTTTTTCTTTCCTCATCCTTACTGTGGTCATTTTTCCTATACTTCTTTAGTATGTTTGTCACTCTCTTGTGAACTGCTATTTCCAGGGTGCCTTGATAGTCGAAGCAGACTTTTCACTGTTGAGGCTAGAGAGGTGAGCTGAGTAAACCTGATTTCCCGTTTGGACTTCTCTGTTGACATCCGCTTCTTGGCGCTCGTATGACCTTATGCAGTTGCGGGTGCCAAAAAGCCTTACAAAAACTAAAAGGTTGCTTATTTACTGCTGACGGTTGTTTCAGTAGAAGCTGGAACATACAGCATTTATTTCTTTTTGTAGAAAAAATTTCTATAAGAATTTGTTGGAATCAATATGTGAGGCAGCGTGGTGGAATCAGGCTCTCGTCAAGATAATCAATGTCAAGAAACTTGCATTTTTCCACAGGTCTGTGAATTTTTATCAAATTTTTGTTTTTTGGCTCAAAACCTTTCATGTCCATTAAAGAACTCATTTCTGTGTGGATTTTTCTGAAAAACGTTGATTAAAGGCACAAAAATGTAAATTTTCAGTTACCACGGACTCTTAAGCTAAGGAAATAACTGATCTTTGGCGGCTATTTTCTCACTAATTTTACCCCTGAAAACAG
>NW_004798345.1:257481-258601 GCF_000002075.1 Aplysia californica
CATGTTGCACACTAACACAATTGTCCGTATCACAATCTTAAAAACAGGCCATAGATCTATTCAAATGGTGCAATCGATGATCTCAACTTCATGTGTCTTTTGTGTTGGGTTTGACAATGCGGCCACTTCTGGTTATGTAGTGTTTGTTTTGTGCTTTGTTATGACTTGGACAGGGAGTCAGGTTTGACTTCAAGCTTGTGGGCCATGAAGTCGGACTTGTAGATTCAACGGGATCGACAGTCGGACTGCATCTGCTCGACCCGTCAGGAGCTGACACTTCTTGATCAGGCGATCAACGGTGGTGTTGGGTCGTCTTTGCAAAATGTGGTCTTTTACTGCAGGACTTTCTGCTGGGGTCACCATGACGTTGTCGTCCGGCTCATCCTTCCTTTCGTGGAAAGGTGTTGATTTTGGTCTCAAATGCACCCTATTCCTGACGTAGGCGCCGCCTGTTTCTCCTTCTATTCTATAAGATCTGTTGTTGAGCTTTTCTTTAATTCTGCCTGCGTTCCAACCGGGTTTATCAGGGTTTTGGTAATAAATAGTTTGACGCTTTTGCAGGGGATTCATATCTCTGGCTTTTCTGTCAAATTGTCTCTTGACTTTCATCCTGCGAGCTAATAATCTTTTCATGTCATTTTCTGGAACATAATTTTCCTTTCTCATTTGAGGCAAGAGCGTTCGTATTTCTCTCTGAAACATCATCTGGGTTGGAGTCGTCCCATCTTGTCTTAGGGTGTTTCTAAGTTCTAACAGTGCTTCGTATTGATCTTCGTGATTCAGCACACAGCGTTTCATCATGGGTTTTTTAAAATTATTTTTACCGCCGATTCAGCTTTTCCACTGGCTTGGTGATTTCCTGGAGATGATCGAACATGAGTGATACCCCAGTGTTGTGTGAACTGTTTGAACGTTGAAACGGTATACTGTGACCCACAGTCAGTGACAAGCATTTTTGGCACTCCATATCTAGCAAACTGTGACTTCATTTTGGTAATTACTGTTCCAGATGTCGATGTTGGCAAATAGTCGACTTCAATTTAATTTGAAAAATAGTCTACCAGAATAAGGTACTGTCTACCTTTTATTTAAAAAATGTCCGATCCAAGCTTTCCCCATG
>NW_004798345.1:260088-261922 GCF_000002075.1 Aplysia californica
TAGAGATCCATTTTCTTTCTCCACAATGGCCATTTGACTCACCCAATCTGTCGGTTCTGTCATGGGTACCAAGATTCCTCTTTGTATGAGAGAGTCCAACTCTTCTTTGACCTTTTTTTCTAGGGCAAATGGTATCTTCCTGCAAGGCAGAACTTGTGGTCTTATCTCCGGGTCTGTCTTCAGATTCGCTGTTCCCAGATGACCTGGTTCCTCTTCTGCTTTTGCGATGAACTTGTCATGATTGATGGTGACTAATCCCAAATCTTGACATGTCATTAGACCAAGTAGACAGTTTAGATTGTTTTTGACAACTGTAAATTTCACTGTGAGCGTCTGTCCTGTCTTCTCATTGGTAACTAACAATCTTGTTTCTCCTAAAGGTGCCATCTTAGTGCCGTTCCACATGACGAGTGTATGACTGGTTCTTGCTACTTGATTTTTTTCTAACAAATCTCTGTTGTATTGTATTGTTGTCTGCGGCGGTATCTAGCTGGAATCTGACCTTGCAGTCATTAATTTTCAAACATGCTGTTGCCCTTCTTTTTCCGTCGCCGACAGCATTTAGCCATGCTTCGCCATCTGTTTCTACAAGTGAGTGTATTTTCTTGCATTTTATCCTAAAGTGGTTTCTTCCTCCACAATTGCTACAAGTTTTCCCCCAGGCTGGGCATTTGGCTTTGTTGAGCTCATGGCGTTTCCCGCAGAATCTGCATTCAGCATCTTTGCCGGTCGTGCTCGTGATAGGTCTTCCATCCTTCTTTCTTGATGGTCCTCCACAAGGTTTAAATGATTGCTTCTTGCCCTTGTAAACCTTATCAATTTCCTGTTCACCTTTCATTTCTCTCAGGTAGTTTGCAGTCTGCTCATATGCCTGGCAAATGTCGATTGTCTTCTTTAAAGTGATATCAGGTTCTCTCAACAACTTTTCCTTGAGATGTTGAGGAACACTGAAAATAATTTTGTCTCTGATCATCTTGTCTTTCTCTTGAAAGTTGCATTTCTCAGCCTGAGCTTTCAATTCAGTTGAAAACTTGTCGAAAGGCGTTGATATAGGCAAGTTCCAAAATCTATATCTTTGCAGAACCTCGTTACTTCTTGGGTTGCAATACTGCTGCAATTTAAGTAGTACTTGTTGCGGGTCATCCTTGTCTTCAGGATTATCAAATTCAAACTGATCAAAAACTTCTAGGGCTTTTGGGCCTGCACAGTGCAGAATTATGGCTGTCTGGGTTTTAGCTAGCTTTCTGGTGTTTCCCGAGGCTTCCATATAAACATCTAGCTGTCTCTTCCATTTTCTAAAATGATCTGCTTAATTATCCTCACTCATTTGGAGTGGTGAGGGAAGGCGAAAATTAGCCTCAGCCATGTTCGTCAGATTGCCGATAAATCGGGCAGAAATTGACACTATCTGGTTCGTAGTCTGCTCAGTGCAAAATAATTGTTGCAAGGGAAAATATACTTGACTTACAGTTTTGTTATTTTCTACAAAAACTATTTTCCTTGGCTAGCCTCATGGCCAAACTTCTGTTCAGATCCGATCTCTAGAATCTAGAGATAGAATATAGGCTTCGTAGAATATATATAAAAACTGAATTTCCGAGACATGTTCATACAAGATAGGCCTACATGTATAAAAATATGTATGGAAACTTTTTACCAGACATTTTCAGGACTAGAGTCTCACTTTTATGAAGCTTTTACCGCTGCCAGCATGTTTGTGAGCGTGTATACCGTTTGGCTCAACATGTATACCAAGAGGAACAGACTCGACTTGCACGTTTGCCGGCTGAGTAGGGAATGGCCCACTGGCTCACCAGTCCGTTAATCTCGTGTT
>NW_004798345.1:262262-264020 GCF_000002075.1 Aplysia californica
TATATATTAAGGCAAGTACTAGAAATAGGAGGGTGCGGTGGCAGAGCAGTTAGTGCACTCGTCTCCGAAGCGGAAAGTCTGGGTTCGGCCTCGGTTCGGAAACGGATTCCCCCCCTCCCTTTCCTGCCCACCCAGCAGTAATGTGTACCTGACTTCGAGTTAGGGAAGTAAAGGCGGCGTGGAAAGGAACTGGCCACCCTACCACAATATTATTATGCAGAAGGCCCAGGAAGTTGTCTCACTAACAAGGCAATCCCCAATGTCCCAATGGAACAGCTTTACTTTTTACTAGAAATAGGCTAGGCTGAGCTGACAGAAATGTTTGTGGGAGAGAGATGATGAAGCAGCCACAACACAGTGGATGCAGTGTGTAGTGTGTACGTCTGGCAGCCAATTCAGTGGCGGTATAGCGGGGCAAAACTCGTTAACTCTAAGCTGAAAATACAGGGCTCTGCAAAGTGGTGACTAGCAATAGCGTGTTTGTAGTAAATCTGTATGTTTGATATGTGTGTTGCGACGTGGTGGAATCAGGTACTCGTCAAGTTTTGGGGGCCTATGTAGTTATTGGTATCATCTTTATGCTTGTTCATTTGTATAGCGTAGGATGAAAAAAATATCCATTTTTCTTGAATAGAAGTCAAAATATTTGCAAATGAAGGAGGTGGGGGTCACCTGGATTCAGAAGTAAAATTTAGTGAGAAAATGGCCGCCAAAGATGGGTCATTTCCTTAGCTTGAGAGTCCATGGAAACTGAAAATTTACTTTTTTGTGCCTTTGATCAACATTTTAAAGCAAAATCCACTCAGAAATGTGTTCTTTAATAGGTGTGAACGGTGTTGAGCCAAAAAACGAACATTGGATAAAAATTCACAAACCTTAGGAAAAATGCCAGTCTCTTGGCTTTGATTGTTTTGATGAGCGCCTGATTTCACCACGGTGCGTCATATAATAGGTGTGTGTATTATGGACAGTCAAACCTCGTTATACCGCCACCCTTGGGACGGGCATGAAGATGGGGGGATAGCGGGGGCTGTCGGTTCGACTAGGTTCTTCTGTTGTATATTCCCGACTGCCCAACCTCAAGGGACATGATTCTACTCTACGCTCTGTGTTTGAAAAGTGTCTTTTTTCTTGGTGATATATTATACACTTGCACTTGAATTCAGAGCCGAGAGTCTTCTATCTCTCCATCTCTATATCTTTCTTGTGGGAGAAAGTAATCAATTGTGGTTGGTGCGTGCTCTGGTGTGGTTTGCTCCTTCTTTCCTATCAAACATCTATCGTCTTTATCTCTCGTATTTCTTTTTTGTGTTTTGTCACTCTCTTGTAAGACCTGTAATCTTCGGCGCTTATATGACCTTATTGTGTTGCAAGTACCGTAAAACACTTACTAAGGCTATTTAAGAAAAGCATCTACCATCCTTGTCTCTCCTCCTTTTTTGTACATGTTTATTATTATGTTACTCTCTTGTAACACTTCTATTCTTCAGCACTTATATTATGACCTTGTGTTGCAAGTGCCGTTAAACTCTTACGACAACTAAAAGCTAAAAGACTATCAAGTAGCCAACCTGTGAGTCTTGTGTACCTCGGGTGGTCGGTCAGTTGGCTGGCGATATGGCGGGGCAAATTTACATTACTCAAAGTACTGTAGTTAAGTTCACAGCATCAGCAGCAAGGAAACTGCAGAGCTTCGTAAATGGATGCCTACGAAGGATAGTGGGGATCAAGTGGTACGATCGAGTCACTAATGCTCAA
>NW_004798345.1:265463-266746 GCF_000002075.1 Aplysia californica
TGTCTTTAGGCCATTCCCAAAGGGGGTGGGGGGTATTCACATGTTCTTATGCACAGTGGAATTGTGAATGGGCTGATTTATCATACTCCTTTCATTGTTCATACAGTGCCCGAACAACATAGGGGGGTGGGGGGGGGAGACTCAGGCTTTTTCTTTGCTCTTCCTTACTATCGTAATTTTCCCTCTACTTCTTTTGTATGTTTTTCACTCTCTTGTGAACTGCAATTTCAGGGGTGCCTTGATAGTCGAGGCAGACTTTGTACTGTTGAGGCTAGAGAGGTGAGCAGAGTAAGTCAGATTCCGCGTTTGGACTTTTCTGTTGAAATCCACCCCTTGGCGCTCATATGACCACCACTGTATTATATGCAGTTGCGAGTGACGTAAAGCCTTAATAAATAATATTTTTAAAAAAAGTATTTTATCGTTAAATCATACATTCTGACCTTCTGCAGCAGTTGCGAAACACAAAAAGCACGCCATTTCTCAATCCACCATCACGAACGACCATACCTCTTTTGTTTGCTCTACCTATCTTTGTGTCTTCTCACATTCTGTAACGTCATGTCGCCATGCATTCGTCGTCTTCTTTTCTTAACCCCCCCCCCCCCCCCCCCTCTCTGTTTTTCTCCTCGTGGGCGGTTGGTGGGTGTTCTGATATAGCAATAGGTTCTGCTCCTTCCTTCTTATCAACAAGCATCCATCGTCCTAATAATCTCTCGTCCTTCTTTTCTTTCTATTTCACTCCTTAATCTTCGCTACATAATATTATAATAATATGTGAGACAGCGTGGTGGAATCAGGCTCTCGTCAATTTTTGGGCATGTACAGTTATTGGTATCATCTTAAAGCTTATTTACTTGTCTTTATATGATGAAAAAAAAATATCCATTTATCTTGAGAACAAGTCTAGATATTTGCGAAAGAAGAAGGTGGGGTTCACCTACTTTCAGAGGTAAAATTAGTGAGAAAATGGCCGCCAATGATTAGTTATTTCCTTAGCTAAAGAGTACGTGGTAGCTAAAAGTTTACATTTTATGTCCCTTTAATCAACGTTTTAAATAAAAATCCACACAGAAATGAGTTCTTCAAAGGGTCTGAAAGGTGTTGAGTCGAAAAACAAAAATTTGATAAAAATTCACAAACCTGCGGAAAAATGCAGGTTTCTTCACTTTGGTTATTTTGACGAGAGCCTGATACCACCACGCTGGCTGACATATGATCTTTTTGTGTTGCACGTGCTGTAAACATTTACCACAACTAAAAGCTAAATAGCCCCCACCCCT
>NW_004798345.1:268919-273961 GCF_000002075.1 Aplysia californica
TGTAAATGTTATAGGCACAGTCAACCAATGCCACCCTTCCTGTGCATGTAACAACGATTCAAGGCGCTTTTTTCTCGGCTTGGCGTACGATCAAAGGTCACTTGGACGGGGCAACATTAAATTTATTTTGTTCTAAGGTCCTTGGGTGAAATCTAATCTCAAATTGCACTCCTACTCCCCTTCCTCGATCGTGGCATGGCGTAAAGATTAGCATCAATAGAACCAAACGTGATAGTTTTGTTTCCAATCAGGGCTGAGTGGACAAAGCTCCCTCTCAAACAGGTAACAAATGAGGAAGCGAAGGAATTTCTCTTTCCGTATCCATGTTAAACAGGTTTCTGTTTTATAGAGGTTATTAATAAGAGATTTATCAAGAGGAGAGCGGGGAGATTCTGTTATGACAGGTTTCCGTTTTATAGAGGTACAGTAATTATAGGAGTTTATCAGGGTGGGAGTGGGGAGATTCCATCATAACAGGTGTCCATCTGACACAAGATTCCATCATTCTCAGGTTTCCGTATTATAGAGGTTATTACATGTATAGATGAGGCAGCGTGGTGGAATCAGGCTCTCGTCAATTTTGGGGCACATAGAGTTATTGGTATCATCTTAAAGCTTGTTCACTTGTTTTTATTTGGATGAAAAAAATATCCGTTTATGTTAAATACAAGTCGAGATATTTGAGCCTGAAGGAGGTGGGGGTCGCCTGTTTTTAGAGGTAAAATTAGTGAGAAAATGGCCGCCAAAGATTAGTTATTTCTTTAGCTTAAGAGTCCGTGGTAACTGAAAATTTACATCTTTCGTGCTTTTAATCAACGTTTTTCAAAAAAATCCACACAGAAATGAGTTCTTTAGTGGGCATGAAAAGTGTTGAGCCCAAAAACAAAAATTTGATAAAAATTCACAAACTTGTGGAAAAATGCAAGTTTCTTCACTTTGATTATTTTGACGAGAGCCTGATTCCACCACGATGCCTCACATTAATTAGATTTATCAAGAGGAGACCGTGGAGATTCAGTCAAAACAGGTTTTCGTCTGACACAGGATTCCCTCTTTCTCAGGTTTCCGTTTAGGCAGGCTCGACTGTATTTTGTTACATTATAATGACACTGTTTAAAACGACCACCTGTCTAAGACGGACACCTTTCTCCTCGATAATGGGTGGCCTTCAGTCTTGGACAATTTTAAAATGTACGAGTAGCTGCCGCTATTAACTTTGTTCAGAGTTGAGTTATGCACTTGGCCTATTTCGAAATCAGTGAGGGAGGTGGGCATATCACCAGGGATATGCTGGAAGAGAACTTTTATCATTACTGTGCTTTTTGTGAGACCAAAGCTTATTGGACTCGACATACGTTATGTGGGACTCTCGTTGCCTAGAGGTTAAGGTGTTGGCCTCTCATTCATAGGTCCCGGGTTCGAATGCGGGTAGCGACCGAAACGTTTTCTTCTCTAAAATTGTTTCCTTTCACCTCCTTTCCTGCTCTCTAGCAATGTTCTGTCGTCTGCTTTCGTCTCCTCTTTCTGCCCCCACCCCCTCACCTCCTTTGCCCCCTCCTCTGGGCTCCTGAATCTTTCTGCAGCCTTTCTACTGCTACTCCTTGGCTCCTTCTTACTACTGTCTTTCAGCCACACCCCTGATATTTTGGAAGGAAAGATCTACACCTAGCCTTCTCAAACAAGGGTGAAAAATCTTGGAGGGCCCGTGTGCAAGTTGCGCACGCTAAAGGTCACTTGGTGGTCTAAAATCGATAAGAGTAGGCTTCGGTCGCCACCGGGGCAAAATTCAATTTCCTACCAATTTAATCAAGAACAGAAAATGTTTCGGTCGTTACCGGATTCCAACCCGGGACTTTTGAATGAGAGGCCAACACCTTAACCTCTAGGCCACGAGAGGCCTCCATTTATTATTGTTCAAGCCACTCTTTGATGTTGTCCTCCCGATGTTTATTCTGCCACTTCTTTACTTTCTCTTTGTTGTTTTCTATGTCGTGGCCAGTTGTTAACTTAGATTTACAAAGTTGTATCATACAGTTTTAGCCGTTTTACCTTACAAGATAGTGAGGTCAACAACCAAATTATGCTCTCTCTGCTCTATCAAAATCGTAAGATTATTCGAGATATTCAAAGAGTTGCATTCGAAAAAAGTTTGGTTTGTTGTGAAACTCGAAATACGATCCTGATTATGAAATACGCCTCCTTCCCCTCTTGTTTAATTGCTAACGTCAAATTTCTCTAAACTAGCCTAAGTACTAAGCAAATAGGTCTTTGCAATTCTAAGATAGCAATGAGCCCGCACCACTTCAGATTACGTCTTTAATACGATCCGATAGCGTTGCCATTTCTCGTTTTTACAATACTGCATTGGTTCTATGGTCTCTTTAGCGTTGTTTTATCAGTAAGCTGTTTTCTTTTATCACACCGCTCGTTGTGAGAGCGAGTGGTTATAGGGCGCCGCTAGAAGTTCCTTCTTCCTTACTTTATCTCTGTTGTTTCTGTCTTCTTTTTTTTTAGTAGAGGGTTTTATGGCGCTCGCAACTGCATAAGGTCATATGAGCGCCATGTTTCTGTCTGCCTGTCTTTCTCCTTCTTAACACTATGTCCATCATGCTGACAATGTGATCTCAAGCAAACAAACGAAAAACCAAACAAACAAACGACCGTTGTGAGTGACATGTAAACGTTGTAGCTGCTAAGTGATTAATTTGACAACAGCACAAAATCCAGACACGAGAGAAAAGTTCATCGAGAGGTATCCAGGCATTTATCTCTTGCTCACTTTAAGAAAGAAAATGTTGGAATGCTACATCTTCCCCATGTTCCTATATGGCGCAAGGGCCTGGATTTGACAAGGAAAGAAGAAAACAAAATAAATGCGTTTGAGATGTGGTGCTACTGAAGAATGGCCAGAATAAGTTGGAAAACGAAAACGACAAACTAAGAGGTGTGTCAGATACTACATGTACACACAAGACATAAAATAAAATGTAGGAAAACAAACAAACAAACAAACAAACAAACCAACAAGCAAACAGTACTATGGCCACTTAAAACCACACGAGAACATTGTGAAAGAGTTGCTTGAAGGAAAGATGTGGGGCAGGAGAGCCAGAGGAAAGCAAAGAATTACATGGATGGACAACATAAGAACAAGGACTGGTTTGGATATGGCAGAATGTGCAACGGCAGCTCACCACCGTGAAAGATGGAAGGTCCGAGGCAGAGATAACACTTCCGGGTATCTAGGTATTGGGGCAATGTGCTTCTGTTTACTCAACAGCAGCAACAACAACAGCAACAGCAGCAACAACATCAACAGCAACAACAACAACATCAACAGCAACAACAACAACATCAACAGCAACAACAACATCAACAGCAACAACAACAACATCAACAACAGCAACAACAACATCAACAGCAACGACAACAACATCAACAGCAACAACAACAACATCAACAGCAATGACAACAACAACGACGACAACGACAACAAGGTAAATTATTTGCTCGCGACCGTGGAAGATGAAGGGTCAGAGTTGACACCTCCAGGTATTCCCTCTTCACTTTGACTTTAAGATCTGCACACACTGGCGTCAGTGGTGAAACGGTTAGGCGCTTCTCTGTCACACGAACAAGACTGGAGTTCGATTACCGTGTTGTCAAACATGTTTTCGAGTATCTCAGCCATTTCGCTGGGACATTGACTCCCTCTCATTCCACAGTCAGGGTTAGTTAGCTCTGACAGACAAGGTCGAAATCCACCTCCTATACTATAGAAACTGTGTCCATGATGGCGTAAAACACCTACATTGATATAATATATATACATATATATATATATATATATATATATATATATATATATATATATATATATATATATATATTATTTTTATATAATATAATATAATATAATATAATATAATATAATATGTTGAAAAGAACACTTTACCAACGTATTTAGTTTTATGGACAATATTGTTGTGCCAAAATTTGGAGAGATTTCTTCCATGAAACGGGGTTAGAATGGTTCCATAAAAAGGGCGATAATCACGTAATCCACGATCTTATAAATGTCCAATAATCATGTTTCAAGACAGTCCGAAATGCCTAGCATTCTCTGCACTAAGTTGGACTGGGTTTTGAACATGGGTGTTGACAATAACCCAATTCTGATGCCGAGTTGTCGCCCTTGGTTGGCTACGTCTCGGCTTGTCTTGGTCAGTTATAGTGGTGTTAAAACGTTTGTTCAAGGGTTAGATGATTCCTCTGCAAACATTTACCTGTCTTGCAAAAGCAGAAAGCCCTATTAAAGAATTCATCATACACACAGCCCCTTTATTTTCTGAATTTATCATTTCTTAAATTTTGAAAACAAGAGAAAAAGGTACCCAACCGTTAAAAAGTACGGAATTTTATAGTGTGTAAGGTGTGTTTACACATTGTCTATGTGATTCAAAGCAAATTGTGTGGTTAGGAAGCGTTGATTTCAACACAGACTGAGAGAAATCAATACCAACACTTTGTCCCCGTACTACTTCCGGTTTATGATTTTTTTGGTTTGCTCTTGCACAAGAAGTCTCATAAGTCCCACAAGTCATACTTTTAAATTTTACTAAAATTCTTATTCTAAATCGAAAATCATCATAATATAATGGGTGTAACAGAACTTTTGCAACTCGGTATATTAACCTCTGACACAGGCGACCTCGATCTCCTTCAATCGCAATATAAAAAATTATGTCTGTTTCTAATCAAGAAAGAGTCACAAGTGCTCAACTGTGAGAAAAAAACAAGCCAAAGGCCAGTACATAAAGACGACATACAGGTGAAGAAATGGAAATGGATTGGGCATACCCTGAGACCCCATGGATGGAGGCGAGCGGTACAAACGGAAATGGAAAAGGCGGGGACATCATGGAAACAGCTAGCAAAAGATGCACTGGACAGGCATCGCTGAAGGAATGTTATTGATGGCTTATGCTCCACTGGGAGTTTAAAAGAGCAAGAGAGAGAGAGAGAGAGAGAGAGAGAGAGAG
>NW_004798345.1:275780-276795 GCF_000002075.1 Aplysia californica
GGGGCAAGGGAAGAAGGGTTGGGCACGGTATTTTCTTTCCACAATAATCAAACACGTCATACTTTTTTCATGGGGGATTCCCCCTGGAATTCCACACCATACTTTTTATACGGAAATTTCCCCGGGGATTGCACACTATAGCCTACTTTTTTCATTGGGTGATTCCCCCGTGAATTCAACATCACACTGCTTCATATATTATTGATTGCATGATTGATTAATTAATTGAGTATGTGTTTTATGGCACTATCTGCCCAGTTTTGGTTATGTAAGTTCCCAATATAATATAATAATATGAAGCTTGAATTTAGCTTAACGTTGTACATTGGTTTAGACTTAAAATATACCTAAAATTAAAATATACATCTACTCACGTCTGCAATATGTAGCCTTTACAAAAAAGTAAAAAATATAGAATATAGAATCTAATGCAAACGTTAGTATATTTCAGGAATAATATTAAGTTCATACAACGTTCAATGTTAAGCTAAAATTCTGGATTCACCAGTGACACTGAAAAAATAAGCTCTCTCTCTCTCTTACAGTTCTCTGGTTGTTACAAAGGAAAATTGCCTCTTGACAAAATTAATAGGCGCAAAGCTGTATCAAATCAAAACATTAAAAAATATTTGATAGATGGAAATAGAAACAGCAGGTCAAAGTGACAGAAGAAGAACGTTCCAAACCTACATGTACATGTATTAACTGTTTGTACATTTTGGAGTAATAAGTAATTTTTTTTTTTTATGTGTTCTCTGTCTATGAGTCTGTTTTTACTTCACAGGTGCATTTAAATTCTCACAGCTGTGAAAAGAGTAAGACAAGAGCAACTCTGTTCTGTGGCCTATGTTACTATTTTTCTCTTTTACTTTTTGTCCGAGTTAATTTGAAGTATAGTCGGTCTTGCTTCCCACTATTACGTGTAATTATAGGAGACGGGGGCTCTGGTGGTCTAGAGCTTACAGTGTTAGCCTTTCATTCAATAGGCACACACACACACACACACACACACACA
>NW_004798345.1:279535-280487 GCF_000002075.1 Aplysia californica
CCCCCCCCCCTCAAATCCCAGGCACAGAACCACAACTAACGCTAAAAGAAGAAGCACCAACGATGTGTATGCAGGCACTACAAAAACAAAACAATTAAAAGTGCTCTGATGATTGCAAAACAATGACTCAAATAGAATTTAAAGAATTTAGGACATGCAGACACACTCATCAGAATAGACTACTCCTTCAAATTCAATGAACATACACTTTTAGGGCTTCTTGATCGTTGAACAGCCCTCTTCTAGACGACGCTACTTTGCTTTGCCCGCAAAATCACGTGATGGCACTCTCTTATCCCAATGGCTCAAATGGAGATTCGACAGAACAAAATGTATCGAAATTGACGCTTATGGAGTTCCGACAGTTGTACTCTCTTCTTTTTTAATCTGCTTTGGACATACGACAAGTGGGTTCTGGATATCTCAGCAAATACTGTATTTAGAGTCTTCAAACTTATTGGAGACACAATACATCGGAATTTGAGTTAATGAGTGGTCTTATCCCAAATTTCCTAAAAAGTGGAATATGACACTTGTACTCTGGGCCAACGATATTATACTTGGTAATCATGCTCTCAGGAAGTCAAGTCTGGCAGCTGCATAAACACAGAAGGTGTTGGATTGGAATCCTCAGAGTAAACGATGAAGAGAAAGACCGCGTGGAACCTGGAGAAGAATCACAGAAAGTGATGTACAGAAGGGCGGAAGACAGGGAGTGACATCAAGAGACTAGCGCCCAGGATAGAGAAAGGTGGAAAGTGTTTGTCCATGGCCTTTACCCTGGTGCAGGGTGAGAAAGGCAATGGTGATTATGTTTGGTAACACTGCTTAAAGAAAAACACATCGGCATCAGAAAGAACCGAAGTTCAGGAAAAGAAGAAGAGACTGTTATTACTGTGGTTGGTTTTGAAAGGTCCTGGCTAGACCTGGCTGTGTATAAAGTTATGTAGAT
>NW_004798346.1:0-1860 GCF_000002075.1 Aplysia californica
CACGTCTAGTCAACAAACGTCATTTTTTTCATGTCATTCAACGCTCTGGCTCGGAGGACATAAATCTCAAAAACCCTCCTCCCCCACCCCAACCTTCTTTTTTTGTTTCAATGAACAATGGACGAAACTGAAATGCATGTACATAGTAGCTTAGTTGAAAAAGATCAGAAAAAAGTAAAAACAATGGCAAAAAAACCCACAATCAAAAGTAACAGACTCCTCGAACTCCAAAAGGAAGCTCTAAAGAGTTGAAGCACGTTTTAAACACAAGTACACTTTAAAGTGTTTAACTGAAACAGGTATTAACTCTAGAAGGAAATAAAACGGCAACGATTATCTTTTAAAAACCCAACAAAACAAAAATCAAACCCTTGAAACAAAAACAAAATCTTACGAAAAAACAACAACTAGCAAAAACAACCCAAAAAAAACGCACAAAAAACCCGAACGCCAAAAACCGGGAACAAAAAAGAACCCGAACATTTCCAACAGCAACGACATTCATATCTTCTGATAGAGCAGCAATCTGTACACACTACTCGTCATTCAGCTCCAAATCGCTCTCCATCGATCGTCCCTCGCTAGTGACAGATGAGCGTGTATTACGTCAGAAGTTATATCCTCTGTACGCACATCCAAGCGTGTCAGTGGCTTGGGCACAGAAACAGATGCAGTGGCGGTGGGCAGTGAAGGGCTCACGAGCTTGAGCCCCCCACCCCCCCCCCCCTCAAACTCTATCCCAAAGTAAACGAAAGCATCTTAAATAACGAAATGAGCAGTTGAAACCGTTACATATTATGATCGCAGGCAATTGAGTGATCAACTTGGCGACTTTCTTGTTTGTCTTATCACTGTTGTCACCGCTTACAGCTATAGTAACCTAATAGCCAATCAAATATCGTTATGGCTCTACAAAGGATGACCCCCTTCTCGTGCCCCTTTCCGTAATGAAACTCTTCTTGTGAAAAGGTAGAAGAGTGGAAAAAAGAACAGTGTACTGAGGGCTCACGCTCTCCTAGCCCTGACAATGGGGTGAAAGTTTGCGACACACTTCCCCCCAAATGACACCGATACTTACGCGCCCATTTGACCTTTGTTAGGTGCGTTCTATTTTCCGCGACTACACGGCCTAATCCAGCTCATAGACGGAATATGTTTGAAGTGCTGTGTGTGCATGTTTGTGTTTTTCCGCTGAGATTTAACAGTTAAAAATCTCGTCGGACCACTTTTAGGGCATCTTTTTCTACCCGAAGAATCTAACTGGGAACAAAGAGATGGAAGACAAAGGTGACTCTTCTCGTTTGAATTATTCTCAAAATGCCTTGGCTCACCGTGAGTATAGAAATATCAGAACTGTTTAGGTCTTATTATATCTTGCTATTTTTGGGGAAAGAAGTGGAAGCGACCTACGCCCTACCCAAATTTTAGTCCCCCCCACCGCCACTGGACCGATGTCATAACATGTCGTACCTGTAGATGTTCGGCGTCTTGTGGATGCCCGAGCGAAGGCTATCATGAAAATCTTACTGTTAAAAATAGGAACGCGACGCAAGTACCGAGACGAGATGGTGGGAAGGTGACCGGATGTGTTAATTACGTCATAAGTCTTTGTTCTCGAACGGCATGTTAAAGTGGAGCTAATACATTTTTGTAAAGTCTGTGTTAGTGTCTGTGTTATTGTGTCCTGCGAGCATGCTTCTGTTTGGGTGTGTGAGTTTGGTGTGTGTGTGTGTGCTTGTGTGTGTGTGTGTGTGTGTGTGTGTGTGTGTGTGTGTGTGTGTTTGTGTTTGTGTGTGTATATGTGTGTACCTGTTTGAATATAATGAATCTGTGCGTGTGTTTGTGTGTGCGTGTGCATGT
>NW_004798346.1:2262-4786 GCF_000002075.1 Aplysia californica
GGGAGGAGAGACAGAGGAAAAGAGAGAGTAAGAGACCGAGAAACACACATACCGAGAGGCACACACACACACACACACACACACACACCACACAGACTGAAAGAGAGAGAGGATTCTTAGAAAAGGACAAGGGGGGAGGGATGAAAGCATCTATTCACCAAAAGAGAAATCTAGTGAGATCATCACAACTTTTTACCATACAATAAGCGCGTGTCACAGCACATTACTCACTCACCCTCCCCACTCCCACGGGTTTTCCTCCCGATCCCCTCTGTCTGTCGTTCCAAAGACGACGCCGCTATCGATCGCCTCTTTCTCTGTCTGGCCCCTGGCGATGACTCAGATTTTTCAAATGAAATCGCGCGTCTCTCTGTCTCGATAACAACAGCACGAGAAGCAGCTAGCTAGCAATAGCAGTGTAGCAGCAGCAGCGGCATTCGCAACAGCAGAGCTGTAAACATTCAGAATAATGATAACAGCAACAGCATCAGCATCAACATTGCTGTTTGTCTGGGCATTTTTGTTATTAACATTCCCAGTAGTGAAGAGAGTGACGGTTTAATTTGTGGGACGACGGAGGTAAAAGAAAAATCATCGAGGTTATTGTAATTATTATTTTTTTTATCTCTCTCTCTCTCTCTCTCTCTCTCTCTCTATCTATCTATCTATCTATCTATCTATCTATCTGTCTATCTATCTTTCTATCTATTTATCTATTATTATTTTTTTTATTTTTTACATTATAATAATAATAATTTTTCAACACACAACGATACAACATCAGATTATGCCACAACCAACAAGGTTACATAAAGTGGTCCTGCATGTTTAATGCATGTATTCTAATTTTTGGTGTAGTGTATGTGATTAAGTTAGTTAAGATGTTGGCCTCTCATTCAAAGGTCCCGGGTTCGAATCCTGGTAGCGACCGAAACATTTTCTTCTCTAAAATTGGTTCCTTTCACCTCATCTAGCAATGTTCTGTGGTCTGCATTCAGGCCGAAGGGCTAGAACCCAAATGGCCGCTGGATCGGAACATTAAAGTGGTCTGATTTCGTTTCCTCTTTCTGCAGCCTTTCTACTGCTACTCCTGGGCTCCTTCTTACTGCTGTCTTTCATCCACACCCCTGATCTTCTGGTAGGAAAGATCTACACATAGCCTTCTCGGACGAGGGCGAAAGTGCAAGTTGCACATGTTAAAGATCCCTTGGTGGTCTAAAATCGATAAGAGTAGTTTTCGGCCGTCATCCGGGCAAAATTCAAAATTTCCTAATAACAGAAAAAGTTTAATGTGTCGCGCGCGCTCATATGACCTTATGCTGTTGCGAGCGCCGTAAAACACTTATGATAATATTTTTAAGAAAAAAAAAAGAAAAAAAAAAGAAAAAAAGAAGACAATCTCGGGAAGTTGAGGGCAGCTGGCAAGCCTGTGATTTGGGAACTCCTCAAAGACAAAAGATGAAGGTCACACTACTGTCTGAATAGCGTGTCATCATTGTATTTTTTTTTAGTCACTGGGGAGGTTTAGTACGAGTGCAAAAATGACTCCATAAATGTAATTATTTTTCCGATTGATAATTTGAACTCTCTTTTGTGCTTACTAGCATGCTGATCACGTGTTTGTTTGTTTGTCTTTTGTTTGTGGTTTGTTTGTTTGTGTGTTTGTTTGTTTGTTTGTGAGGAGGAGCCAAGGAGTAGCAGTAGTAGAAAGGCTGCTACAGAAAGAGTCAGGAGCCCTGATCGAGGAGGGGGCAAAGGTGGTGAGGGGGCGAGGAAAGCAGGGTCGATTGTTTTATCGCCATAATAATATTATCCTATCTCTCGCATTCCTCTGGTCGATTAGAAATGTGAGGCAGCGTGGTGGAATCAGGCTCTCGTCAAAACAATCAAAGTGAAGAAACTGGCATTTATCCACAGGTTTGTGAATTTTTATCAAATTTTTGTTTTTTGGCACAACAACTTTCATGCCCATTAAAAAACTCATTTCTGTTTGGATTTGTCTGAAAAACGTTGATTAAAGGCACAAAAAATTTAAATTTTCAGTTACCACGGACTCGAATCTTAAGCTAAGGAAACAACTAATCTTTGGCGGCCATTTTCTCACTAATTTTATTTCTGAAAACAGATGACCCCCTCCTCATTCATTCGCCAATATCTCGACTTGTATTCAAGAGAAATGGATTTTCCCCCCATCCAAATAAAGACAAGTGAACAAGCTTGAAGATGATTCCAATAACTCTACATGCCCCAAAATTGACGAGAGCCTGATTCCACCACGCTGCCTCACAAATTATCATTATCCCGGTGATCAAGTATCCTGACGGTCAAGTGTGCCGATGGTCAAGTGTTATGTCAAATATACCATGAACGTTCGAGATGACCTACAGCAGCCTTGGAGATTACAGTCGTTATAGTGGCTACCTTACTTAAGCCCTCTATGTCAAGGCAAGGTCAGCCGAGACTGTAGCTAAAACTGTACAGAACATCGGTCGACCACAAAGTTGTGGGGCCGTGCATAATAATA
>NW_004798346.1:4886-7483 GCF_000002075.1 Aplysia californica
TATTATTATTATTTTGTGGATATTGTTGTTCTGTTGTTGTTTTTTGCTTCTTATCGAATCGTGAAATTCTCTCAGGGATGAGTCGCGGACTAGACTGGTAATTTACGTCGTAGCATTGAGAGCTCCTGGTGTTGTACATGCCGTGCGCCCTCGCGCATCGATTTTGTCGTGCATGCATTGTTCATTGTGAGGAATGACAAAGGCTGAGAGTTAAATCCCCCGTCCCTTCGGCGCAGAAAAACAGTGTAGAGCTAAGAGGGAGACGTCTTTTCCTTGTTGAAGCTGAAGCCAGGTTCACTTCTCTGCCTTCTCACCACACCAAGCATTATGTTGCAAGCAGTGTGAAGGAGAAAAACAAACAAATACGCAACCCCCCCCCCCCCCAACTTGCCTTAATCCATACAGATACGTTGCTGTTTTGGCCAGCAGTTTAGATTTTTAGTTAATTAGTGTGTGTTTATGTGTATGTGCCTTCATCTTCGGATCTGGATACGAAAGGATTTTCTCCCTACTTCCCAAACACTTGAGTGGATATTATGAGCAGGCGAGGTGAGTACCAATAATTATTTTGTATGACTCTAAGTTTATAATTCCTTTCGTTTTCGTATGTGTATGTATGGGAGGGAGGGTGGAGGGGTCACTCAATCGTTCAATTTTTTTATCGTGCTAGTGGTCTATTCATGTAATATCTCTATTCTGATTATTTTCTATCCTTTTATATCTACACATCTAGCCACCTAAATAACTACCTATGTATCTGCCTGCTAGCAGGCTTTGTATGTGTCTTAATCAATATGTTGTCTGTAACGGGACGTGTTGGTATGCTTATATTCTGTCTGTACTTATTTCTTGTTCTGCCTTTCTCTCTGTCTATAATTTTGTACTCGTCTCGCTGTATGGTTGCCTGTCCTTCTGTCTATATTTCTATTTGTTTGTCCGTCTTTCTGGTCGTCCACATATTTCTTTCTTTCCTGTCTGCCTGTTTTATTCCATACACCATGGTGACAAAAATGTTCATTTTTTTAAAAGATTAAAATATTTTGTACATAGATGACGTAATGTCTTTCTTTCATCCGGCTTTTATTTTTATTTACCACTTTCTTATACCCACCGCGACGCCCTTCGCGTAATCCGTCTGTCAAAATCTCGAAATATGGATGCACGAGACTTCATATTAATTTTGTGTAACACATCTCAAGGAGTACCCCTGTCTTTCTGTTCAAATGTACCTGGCACTACCGAGTTGGCTTTGTCAGGCAGATTGGAACAGCCCGTCCCCTAAATGAATTATTATGTCTTGTCTAATGGGGTCCAGAGATATCTACAACAATCGCACCCCTGTTTTTGTTGCATTCAAGTCATATTCCTCTTTATTCAAAGCTATAAATACATTGTGTATGACCGCCATTGTGTCGATGTGCATCTCTTTACTCAAACAAAGATATAATAAATGTGGTTCCTATTATAGCTCTGTTGGTACTGTGCTAGACTTCGGTGCTTCATCACTCTTTGGCCTTTTTGTATATATGAGTTATGAGGGAATTTGTAAACGCTCTTCACACACTTGTCTTGGTCCTATCGGATGGGGGCATTGCAATTCAGAGACTTTGTGTCGTAATTATAACCCTTTAGCGTTAAATCGACTACTTGACAGTATGCTATAGGTGTATATTTATTTAAAGAAAGCGAAACAATCCTCACCTGAACCCTAATTTGTGGGTGGTTGGCGGGTGCTCTGGTGTGGTTTGCTTCTTCTTTCCTATCAAACGTCTATCGTCCTGATCTCTCCTCCTCCTTTTATTTTGTGTTTATTACTCTCTTGTAACACTTTTAATCTTCGGCACTTATATGACCTTATTGTGTTGCAAGTGCCGTAAAACTCTTACTAAAACGAACCCTAATTTCCTTCTCAAATCTACAGCGAAAAGACCTGAGAGTGGGTGGTTGGAGGTCGCCACTCATGGTAGGTCCTACTTCTTTACTCTCCCCTCTGTTGTTTCTGTCCGTCTGTCTGTCTGTCTGACTGACTATTTCCCAGCACTAAATGAACATTATTGTGTCAATGGGCTTCTCTTTACTCAAACAAACAAACATTCAAACAAAAAACCTAAGGTGAAAATGTTCGGGCAGGAATGATGGTTCAGATCACCCTGAAGCTGATAATAATTTTATGTTGCAAGTATGTGACTTTTGGCAGAGCATACCATGCGCTTGTTTTGCAAATCGCATTCCAGTCTAGTTCGTGGTTGGGTCATTATATATTAGTACCCTGAAAAAGGTAGGGATTTTCCTCGCTTACCTCATTATAAATTCACAAGGGCTTACGCTTTGACATTTTGCAACATTGGGACTTTGGTGCACATTGATCACGTACGATACTCGTTAAGTTACAAACCCCTCCCACCTTCCTCATTGCCCTCTCTACTGTTCTTCTCCCCCCCCTCTCTCTCTCTCTCTCTCTCTCTCTCTCTCTCTCTCTCCCTCCCTCTCTCTCTCTCTCTCTTTTTTTTTTCTTTCTTTCTTTCTTTCTTTCTCTCTCTCTCCCTAGCTCTCTCACTCTCTCTCACTCTCTCTATATGTCTCACTCTCTCTCTCTC
>NW_004798346.1:11190-13101 GCF_000002075.1 Aplysia californica
CTCTCTCTCTCTCTCTCTCTCTCTTTCTCTCCCTCTCTCTCTCAATGTATATTTTGAACAATTTTTTAGAAAGTGGAAATTCGCAGCGTAAATGATATTTATTAGTAGTAGAATCTAGTAGTAGTACAATAGTCAGCTTCAGTGTTGTCCGTCAGAACTGTCGTGTCCGGACAAGGAGCCACATCGACCCCGCCGTGAATGCCCTAAGCCGTGGATATTATTGGGCAGACTATTTCAGCACGAAAGTGGGAAACGGATTGTCCGTTTTTGTTACTTTTTATAGTTTTGTTTGAGGGGGGCCGTCTGTCTGTCTGTCTGTCTGTCTGTCTGTCTGTCTGTCTGTCTGTCTGTCTGTTTGTCTGTCTCACTCTCTCTCTCTCTCCCTCTCTCTCTCTCTCTCTCTCGCTCTCTCTCTCTCTCGCTCTCTCTTCCTCACTCTTCCTCTTTCTCCTATCTCTCTGTCTCTTTTTTTCTCTCTCTCTCACACACCCACACTTTCTCTCTCTCTCTTTCTACCCCCCCTCTCTCTCTATCTCTCTCTCTTTCTTTCTCTCTCTCTCTCTCTCTCTCTCTCTCTCTCTCTCTCTCTCTCTCTCGTTGGCGCTCACTCCCTCACACTCACTCCCTCACTCGCTCACTGGTTGGTTCTCGTACTTCTTGATCTTGACTATGACTATGACCCTGCAATTTCTGTCAGCCAGTCGAGATCACCGTGTCACTGCGCTTCCCCTAGTTAAACTAATAACCGCAACAAAGTCGAACAGTTGTACGGTTGTGTGCGCCAGGTTTTGCCCAAAACTCCGACCAAACTGTGACAGACAAATTAACCACTCTCGCGACAGGGAGAATTGTCGGTCGCTTCCTGCTTCTTTCCCGGTGTTTGTTCGCTTTGAAGTGCCAATTTTAGAGGGATTGTCCACACTGCACACTGCAAACATTTGACAGGAGAGAGAATTAGTGAAAAACAGAGCTAACAACATGGCAAGAACTGCCCTCTGCCCTCTCTCTACCCCCCTACCCCCTCCCCCCTCCCCACACACACTCTTTTCACGAAACCTTCAGTGCCCCCGCCCTCCGAAAACAAAAGAATTAAACAAAGAATTTTAAAATCTATAAAATTAATAAACAAAAAGTTGAATAATCGAAACAAAACGGGAATCGTAACAGAAAATGGCCTTTGTTCATGATCCCTGGGTTTTTCTGTGTCGTAAGTAGTCTGTCATAGTTATCTTTGGGTGTTTCGTTTTTCTAGAAAATTGAGTTCTGATTTGGTGTGTAGAGTTACACTGCGCAAATAACGGCCACTTTTTGTTATTAGCATATCAGCGTAATTGTTACGCTGGAAATAAGAAAAGGTTCGAAACATCAGCCTTCCAAACACCTGCTGAAACCTGGACGGAAGTGAATTGTGTTGAGCTCTTATGTCGAACATGATAACCGACACTTTTAGTCAGGAACTTCGTCTCACACAGAGAAATGGAAGGAGCTTACTGCATTTGATAAAGAGGCCCATTTTCCCCTTCCCCTTTCAGAACAGTAACATCGGTAGCCTAGTGGTTAGACTACCGGACCCGTAATCGTGAAACTGCAGCAGGTTCGGGGGTTCAAGTCAAGCCCTAGCTCGGTCCGACGCTGTGCCCTTGGGAAAGACACTCTACACGAATTTCCCATTTGGCTCGGTCCTTTCGGAGATGGATATTAAACTCGGAGTTCTTGCCTCCTAACCCCCCCCCCCTTCCCCCTTCAACACACCGCATGCAGCATCGTCAGATCTGTCTTTTACCCCTTCTCTGTGAGTGAGAGACACCCTCATGTCATAACGCACACAATAATGTCGGTGACGAATTGTGGGTCGCGCTCCGAGACGAGGGGAGTTAAGTGTCGTCCGCAACTCGTGTCTATCGGGAGGGG
>NW_004798346.1:17268-22627 GCF_000002075.1 Aplysia californica
TTCGTTGCTGTTGTTGTTGTTGTTGTTGTTGTTGTTGTTGTTGTTGTTGTTGTTGTTGTTGTTGTTGTTGTTGTTGTTGTTGTTGTTGTTGTGATTAAAAGCAGCAAGTAGCTTACGACTACCAAGGGCACGATTCTGGATTAATTAGACCGAACTTTAAAAATTAACTTCCCAGATGAAAGTTAATTTTGATTCTGTTGGGGTTGTGAAATATCAACGTTGCTGTAAAGTTGTAATTGTTGGTGGTTGGCGAGTGCTCTGGTGTGGTTTGCTCCTTCTTTCCCCTCCAACTTCTATCATCCTCATCTCCCCTTCTTCTTTTTTTTTGGTGTTTGTTACTCTCTTGTAACACCTCTAGTCTTTGGGCCCTTAAAATATGACATATTGTGTTGCGAGTGTCGAAATGTTTTTTACTAAGACTAAAAAGTTGTAATTCAAGTTGAGTCAGCTCGATAACGGTTTGCTTGCGCCAGGATTAGATTAAGATTACAGGAACACTTTAAAAAAAAGAATTTGACCACACCACCACGCCCACCAGTAGTCGAGAATAATCATAATTACGTGTATATAAATTCACGATGTCTAATGTTTGTACTCATAATTAATGTTGCGTTGCAGTCTGTAACTGTAAGCTGGAAAGTCCTCCGAAATAGTGTGCTAGACAAATATCCACATTCCACGTTTAATTTTGTTAACTTGATTATTGATTTTTTTTAAATATAAAAATGCTGAAACACGTTCATCATCCATGTCGGTGGTTGGTTGGTGCTTTGATCATGACTGAGGAGATGTGGGCGGTTGCTCATGGCTGCTCAGGTATAGCCTGCAACTTCTTTTTCTGTAGAGTGAGTATTATTAGATATATATTATGCACTATCCTAGTCGGTACCTGTAAGTTTGAAAGTAGTTGGCGGGTGCTCTGGTGTGGTTTGCTCCTTCTTTCCTATCAAACACCTATCGTACTTATCTCTCCTACTTCTTTTTTGTGTATATTGCTCTCTTGTAACACATCTATTCTTCGGCACTTATATGACCTTATTGTGTTGCAAGGGTAGTAAAACTCTTACGAAAAGTAAAATAAACAGAGTCCCGGGTAAAATGCGAGTGACTGCTATGTGCTGTAGTGTAACTTGCTCCTACTTTTTTGTCAGTGTCACCTCTGGCGTTATCTGTTCCGGAAGAAATAGTGCCGTTATCATACTGCGATTACGATCGTCATATACCACTGCATGCTGTACACCGACTTATTTTACAACGTCTCCTTGTCAGACGGTGGGTGGTTGGTGGGTGCCCCGGTGGGGTTTGCTCCTCCTTCTATTCTATCAAACGTCTATTGTCAGAACCTCGCCTCCCTTTTTTGCGCTTTTTAAAAAACTCTCGTATGACACCTCTAATCTTCGGCATATATATGACCTATATGTGTTTCAAGTGCTTTAAAACTCTCACTGAAACAAACAAGATGGTGGGGTTGGTGGATGGTGGGTGCTCTGGTGTGGTTTGCTTCTGCTGTCCAATCAGACAATCTGTCGTCCTTACCTTTCGCCCTTCTTCTTTAAAAAAAAAAAAAAATTTTACTCTCTAGTACGACATCTCTATTCTCTGGCTTTTATATTGCCTATTTGAAGCGCCATAAAATTTACGAAAACGAAAACGAAGACTAAAGACTAAAATATGACTGACGGGGGAGGAGGAGGAAGAACAGAATAACGAGACCGGAAGAATTTAGAAGGGAGAGAGCAATTTTGGTCTGAGGCAATTCTCATAATGTGAGCATTACTCCGCTGTCGTCATTGCTCGAAAGTCAGCCGTCTTGTTCCGGTCACGTTGTCGGTGGGGAATCAGCTACAGCCGGCGGCGACTTCCGGTCGTATGACGATGGCACCTAGTTTATTGTATACCTTCAAGAGTTTATTGCCTAGTTGTTGTTGTTGTTGTTATTCTTTTGTTGTTGTTGTTGTTGTTGTTTTTCAAGAGTTTATTGCCTAGTTGTTGTTGTTGTTGCTGCTGCTGCGCTGCTGCTTGTGTTGTTGCTGCTGCTGCTGCTGCTGCTGTTGTTGTTGTTGTTGTTGTTGATATTATTCTTTTGCTTAGTGAAAAGTAGTCTACACGGTTCTACCTCTAGTGGACAGCATGCCTGATCGATCTAAGAGTAGGGGTGGATCCACTTCTATTTGGTCACGGGTGGCTGGTAGGTGAACTAATAAGATTTTCTCCTTTTTATTTAAAAAAAAAACCCGTAACTATTTCCCTTCATCGAAATGTGGCAGCTGTCGTGGTGACTCAAAGTAAGCCAGGACAAAACAACAGGAGGTACAACAGGATTTTTCGGCCAGGTGAAGATCTGTTCAAAGTCACAGTGGCCAAGTTGACGTCCCAGGGGTAAAGTGGGAGTCACAGATAAGTGATAAGCCAGCGATTATCCTCTTACAAATACATGATATTGAATTTCCTTCTGTGTGGTAGGATCACTGTGGGAGTACAGCTCCGGGCTGACTCACAGAAGTTGAGAATCAACAGAGGGTGCTGTAACTGCTTTGAGATGGCTGATTTATTATTTTTATGGGGTAATGTGAACAGCACTTAAAATATAACAGATTCAGTGTTGGTAATTTGTGGTGTGAAGAAACGGGGGGTTTTGGGGGGGGGGGGGAGGGAGAGAAGAAATTTGCCTTGCTCAAAGGCTAAAACGGAGATGGGACTAACCGCCGAACCCGGCACTGTGGTTGGTCCTTTATCTTTTTCTTTCCTTGTGTCATTTGTCTCTACCCTTTTTCCTAGCCCAGAAGTTTATTATCCTTGGTATTATTTGCATGTGCTTCTCTGTTTTCAGACGAACAGAGAATTCTGTTTCAGCCCCTTCGCGAACAGGCCTCACTTAGATCACAACTGCTGCCTCTTAAAATATAATATGTTTTATTCCAATCTACATTGAGAGAGACGTGGAATCATTAGCGAATATAGACACCGTGCTAATGGAAGGTGGGCGCCACTTGTAGGTCCTACCATTTTACTTCCCTACGTTGTATCTGTCTGTCTGTCTGCCTGTATGTTTTACTTTTTCTCAGCACAATATTACCGTTATACTGTCAATGTGCTTCTCTTTATCGAAACAAACAAACACACAAACAAACAACAAACATAGATAGACACCATCTGTCTGTCTTCTTATTCTGCAGAGGACATGACAAGGACTGTCGATTGTCGAGCCCTCGCAGAAGTTTAAGGGAGGTTTGGGGGGGGGGAGAATCAGGTCTCCACGACTTGTCATGATGCCATCTTTGTGGTTTGGCTTGCTGTGAGGGGTGAGTAAACACGCTTGGCGTTGGCTGGTGTGTGCGGATAGAAATGTCAAGACAAAACTTGATCTGTGTTTGCTTTTGTCTTTGTTTTTGCATTTTTTGTTTTGTTGTGTTTTGTTTTAGCTTGGTTTAGTTTGGTTTTGAGGAGTTGGTTGTTTTGGTGGTTTTTTTTAGGGGGGAGGGTGGAAAGGAAAAGAGAAAAGGAGGTTTTTGTCGTGTCCTTTTTTACCTGTAGTATTGTAAGCTGTTGTTTTGTGTGTTTTGTTGATGTTGCTGTTATCAAATGTGTGTATGTCTCTCTCTCCCCCCCTCTCTCTCTCTCTCTCTCTCTCTCTCTCTCTCTCTCTCTCTCTCTGTGTGTTCATAGAGGAAGGGGGGGGGGGCGAGAAGAAGAAGAATTGTAATAAGATTAATAAAAACAAAAACAAGGCGATAAAAAAACAAGAACAATAATATTATACAATGTTGTAATGTTATTTTCTGTGTACGGCAAACGCTCGTGTTTTTCAACGTCGAGTCCGACACTCCTTGTTTTCCACATAATATAATAATCATCATCTCCCTGTTCGTGTCTTGTCTTCCGCCTACTACAACAACCTTTGCAGTGTTCATGGCTCAATAAGTCATGTCGAAAAGAAAAGCCTCAAAAGGAGACGCTCCAATGGTTTCGCCTTCCGCTCCATTTACTTCCGTGACTTACCTGCAGCATGGCGTCACTGCGGGTAATACCCCCGCCAGTAAATCAGTCGCAGACAAGAGCCCACACCACAATGTATGACACTTGTAAAAGGTCGAGTCCACGTCACAATGAATAACGCCTCTTAAAGCTCTTTAGGGGGGGACAAACGAAGACCGAAGACATTGCCGACAAGAACCCTATCCCTACCGTAGTGTTCTCTAACTTAGGATTATATGTACAGAGGAGAGTTTACCCTGCTGGGGTCGTACCGTTAACTGTTTTTTTTTTCTTTCTACAACACATGTTTGTTTAGGTAAAGAGAAGCACATCGACGCAATAACTGTCATTAAGTGCTGGGAAAAAGTAAGACGGACTGACTGAAACAACGGAGGGAAAGTAAAGAAGTAGGGGCTACCAGCAGTACCCTCCAACCACCCCCTTGCAAAACATGTAACTGCTTACAACAAACCGTTTTATAGAATATGTCTCAGCTTGATCTGTATTTCAAATAACGTACGGTGCAATGTTCTGTATGAACTGCATGCTGAACTTTCATGAACATCGCAATTTGAATAGATCGCTGCCCCGCCCCTCTGAAAAACGACAGTGCGACAGCGGACATGTTATAACAGTGATGAAACGCTATAATTTTTCTCCGTTTCCAAGCTAATGCTCTTACTCAGCGTCTGTGATATAATGGTTATATTCTTTTCCATGCACACAGGTGGCGTAAGTTTGATTCCTGCTGGGGAAAGTACTTTTTTTCGGGTATCTTCTTTTGTATTGGATATAGTATCCCGCACAAACTGCTCTTACCCTAAAAAGTCAAGTGAAATCGAAGGAAAATGTGTATGTGGTTGGCGTTTGGTTTGCTCCTTCTTTCCTGTCAGATATCTATCTTCCTTATCTCTCCTCCTTTTATTCTATGTTTGTTACCTTCTTGTGACACATCTAATCTTTGGTACTTTTATGACCTGTTTGTGTTACAAGTGCCATAAAAGTCTTACTGAAACTTTAAAACTTAGCCTAGGAAAATGTAAATTTAAGTAACTGGTGTCGCCCTTGAACAAGAAACCAACGTCCCTTTCCCACTCCGTCCCCGAGAGGTTGTTACAGGTATATCCAGGTACATTGTACTTGTAACTGACTCCATAAATCTCCCAGCCGAGAATGTCGCTCGAATAACTCCTGATGCGAGGGGCAGACTAGGGGAGTGGAGGGGGTATACGCCACAGCCACGTAATCGTGGAACTCCTTAGATCTTTGGTAACATGGCGTAGATAGGGCTATCAAATAGCCAGGGCCAAATTTGCTCCACGACTTGAACTTTTTTCTAGGATTCAACAAAGCCAAACAGGTTGCGGAGTATACAGACTGAAAG
>NW_004798346.1:24813-26480 GCF_000002075.1 Aplysia californica
CAACCTGTTTAATTCCCAGCCATGGTTCTGTTACACTTCTCTCTTCTGGACTTTGTGTTTTTTGTCCGTTGCAACTGTGCCGGTGAATCTCGTTGATGGAAGTAGCAACAACAAAACTTCCAGTACTACTGCGTGGTTATCTTATCGTTCCCAAGATGAGATCCAGGCGCGAAAGTGAAAAGTGATCATATAAATACATGTATTACTCGAATGTAATTTTAGCATGCTTGCTTTACTCACATTGTGACCGTCATTTCTGACAATTGGATCTTTCGTACCTAAATGTTTTGGCTTAGATATCAGGAAAACTGGCACGGTAAGTTGATTATTGTTATGGGAAATTGTAAAAATGTGCTATGGATATTAAACTGTGCCGCTTTTTAGTACAATAGCTAGCGTGCGGTTTTCAAGGGCATATTGCGGGTGGTTGGTTGTGTTGTTTTTGTGTGTGTGTGTGTTGTTGTTGTTTTTTTGGGGGGGTCATGTTCTCTTATATTTCTGTCTGCTTGTCTTGCTTTTTTTCTGATCTAAATGAAAAAGAACTTTATCTTGTCGATGTGCTGCTCTTTACTCAAACAAGGGAGCAAGAAAATAAACAAACCAACAAACATACAAAGAGGCCTTTCTGGCCTCAACAGTATATAATATGATTATGGTATGAGTTTAACGTGGTCATAAAAACCTATCTTCATTTATGGGGGTGGCAATGCAATATTATAATACAGCGTATATCTCCCACAGGACAAAGCTAAGTGGAAAGAGAGATTTTTTAAAATCAACAAACCCGAGTATATTAAGAAATGTTGGGGGTTTGAATCAAGGTCATTCACTTTGTCGTCCAGCAAGGTACGGGCTGAGCCGCTGACAGGCTCATTATGTGGACAATGGAGGGGTTAATTAATTGTTGTCATCTGCCAGAGCTGTGGAACAGTAAGACATGTACAATAATGTACATACATGTATAATGTTTGAGAATAAACCCTGCATGAGTGATTGACCCGACAGTACCCTCTTCTAGTATTGTACAATTGCCGTATTTATTCGGGAAAGCAGCTGTGTTCCTCCAAGTAGAAATTAAAACCCTAACCCTGTTGTCCATGCCACGCATTCGTCTTGATAATCTTGATGACTTTTCATGTTCATGGGCTAATGAATTATTCAAAAGACTGATGTCAGTGCTGACCCATATTCTATGTACAGAGGTTGTGGGCAGGTAAAATGAGGATACAGAAGAGCAAGAGAGGGGAAGGGGGTACTGTGGGTAGGGGGGGGGGGGGAGTACGTGGCAGATAAGGGAAGGTGGACTCTGGGTGAAATGAGGTGGAGAGGATGGGTGGGAGGGGAGGGTGGATGGGAGGAGAGAAAGGAACGGAGAAGAGTGGGGAGAGGGTTGAATCAATTAGAGGGGGTGATGGTTGCGGCCATCTTGTCGTAAAACTGTTGACACCGTGACCCCATGCTTTGTAATATGTAAAGAATAGAGTACAAAGCATCACTGCTTATTTCCTAAATATATTAGGAGGCTGTGGCACACACAAACGCACGCATACACAGACACACATGCACACACTCACCGACTCATTCACTCACTCACTCGCTCACTTACTCATTTACTCACTCACTCACTCACTCACTCACTCACTCACTCACTCACTCACTCACTCACT
>NW_004798346.1:29217-32064 GCF_000002075.1 Aplysia californica
CTCCCCCCCCTTCTCTCTCCCTCCCCTGCTCTCTCTTCCTCCCTCCTCCCCCCTTCCTCTCTCTCTCTCTTTTCTCTCTCTCTCTTTTCTCTCTCTCTCTCTCTCTCTCTCTCTCTCTCTCTTTCTCTGCTTTTCTATCCTTTACTTTTTTGTTGTTGTTCTTGAGTACTGGAATGGTCCAGTGCATCTGGGGTTGTTTTATTTTTAGGTGTTTTTATTTCTTTACTTTTTGTTTATGGTCGAAGTGGAATAAAAGTACCAACTTCTGAATTATTCATACGTTTCCACAAACTCCACAGGCAATACCTGCGAACTGCTGGCCGAGCTTTTACGACAAACTTGACGTGAAGGGTTTTTATAGACCGAACAGAGAGAGAGAGAGAGAGAGAGAGAGAGAGAGAGAGAGAGAGAGAGAGAGAGAGCATGTCTTTTACTTTCAACAAAAAGATCCAGTATGAATTCGTTTATAGATTAAATATACTAGTATATCTTTGTAGTGGGTAAATAAAGAACATACATAAAATATTATCTTCTTTGGCTGGGTATGCATTTTTCACTTCACTGGTGTCTTTGGAGTAATTGTTAGGGTATCATCATTACACGTAAAAGAAGTGAGTTTGGTTCCAATTTAAAGAAACCTGTTTTGTCGAGTAATATATCCGTCTTTCTGCTGGGTTGTTGTATCCCACTTGTCCCGGATTGGCGAGGTGGGAACCGCAGGCGTCTTAAACGGTCGCCTGTAAGGACAAGCGGGCTAACCCACATTTCGGGGGTCTCCAGAAATCTTGAGCTACACCAAAAGTGGGCATTGCACTCACTACCTACAGGTGAAGTTTGGTGTCATTGGTGTGTATATATGTTTGGTTCTAGGGAAAAATCCCCCGGACTTTTAAAGGAACTGAACAAGGGTCCAAAAACTTAACCTTCGATTCTCTCAAAATAGCATTTTAAGGATAGCCCTCTTGCGCTTAAAAGTGACAAATTATCTATGCAATTTCATTTAGGGACTTACTACATTCACAATCATTTAGTGACGTGGAAGGGTGTCTGAATTTGGATATATTCTATATCTCCTTGTCATGTGGCATTTCTACTATATTATTGTTTTACTTGTGTTACAACTAAACGCAGTGTGTTCTTTTTGTTGTTCCAAAGACTCATATGCCATGATCACGATGCGCTCTGCAATTTGATAAATGATGCATTTTGTCATGTCATTTCGATTTTCTTCCAAAGACGGGTTTCGTGGACCCTGTACCTGAGTTGTGAAAATAATCACATATTTAGTTGTTTTTTTTACCATTATGCCTGAAGTGCGCCATTCTGTACGTCTGTGTGTATTTGTGTGTGTGTGCGCGTGTTTGTGTGTGTGTGTGTGTGTGTGTGTGTGTGTGTGTGTGTGTGTGTGTGTGTGTACGAAATATGTTTGTGTAGGTGTGTGTAAGTGCGAAAGTGTACGTGCCTCTGTGTGTGTATATGTGTGTGTGTGCGTGTGTATGTGTGTGTGTTTGTGTGTGTATGTGTGTGCGCACACGCGTATACCTGTCTATCACTCTTCTTTGGTGTAGTTTCCCATCCCTAATCTCTGAAATATCCTGCCGCCTTTTATTGCCCACAGTTGGAGGACAGCAGGGGTATTATTTTTTTCAGCTTCGAAACGGGCGTTAAACCCATACGAACCATACTATCCCATAGTTGCTATTCCTTAAAAGGTCAAAGTTTTCATCAGTCGCTAAGGAACACTGTCACAAACAACAATGCGCCATATTCTTTGATCAAGGCCATAATGTCGTCCCAGAAACGTTTTATAGCCCCCAAAATTTGCATTTTGCTCGGGCGTTCGACTCTCAAAAGACGAGAAGTCACCTTTAACCTGAAAATCCTCGTGAGAAAGTTCAAAGGCCCCCCGAAGCCTCCTTAGGACACGGTGTTATTGTGCCAACTGAATCATTAAATTTGCCGTCCTCCCCCCGCTCGGCTGCACAGACAATGACCGGAGTAAGTGGGCTGTATGGCTAAGTGGCCCCAGGAACATGACACTAATGGCGGGAAGAATAGCTGCTGTACCCGCCCCTATATGAAGGTTTGGTGGAGACGCCCCTCTCCGAAATAGACAGGGGACGGTTGTAGCGGGACGGTGGGCCACTAGTTGGATGATTATGTGTGCAAAGAATATCGCCTTTTTTCCATTAAATACCAGGCTATATCACTGCCAGCTACTTCTTTATTTTTCCTCTGCTGTTTCTGTCTGTCTTACTTTTTCCCAGCACTAAATGACCCTTATTGTGTCGATGTGCTTATTTTTTACACCAACAACAACGAGTCTCAGTCGTAAAGCTGTGGATAGCAATCCTTTAATTTCAGCAAGTATTTTCATTTATAAAAATAAATATAAGTAGTTCAATGTACGTTTCTGTCAGTGCGTTTGTCATCATCGAACATGGTTACTTTTGGTAAGAGGAGTGTCAATGTGTTTTGCAAGTAAAACCTACTCACTGCTCTAAATATGTTTCCAGTAAGGGATGTCCGAAATCCTGGTTTTGGGCGCCTGGAAAGATGTAGTTGGTTAAATCATCCCCAAACGCCAATATCTGACTTCGCCATATCATTATAGTAAGCCTGTTACAATAACAGAACCGAAAGCGTTTTACACTTTACGCTATGGCCGGGTGGTGGATAGTAATGCATCTCTTCTTTCCCTCTCTTTTAACGAAGCGAGAGATAGATAGATAGAGAGAGAGAGAGAGAGAGAGAGAGAGAGAGGGGGGGGATGAGAGAGGGTGAGAGAGAGAGGCTAACAAACAGGCGGGTTGACAGGGAGAGAAAAAAGAGAGAGAGAGATGGAGG
>NW_004798346.1:35169-36442 GCF_000002075.1 Aplysia californica
TATTATTATTAATGGGGTAGGTAAAGTCAATGGACAGATACTAAAGGGAAGCAGAGACAGGCTGGCCAAAGGGGCAATACCTCTACTGTGGACTGAGGCTGAAAGGTAAATCATTGAACAGACAGCCTCTAGGGTGGGTGGTTGGCGGGTGCTCTGGTGTGGTTTTCTCCTTCTTTCCTATCAAACATCTATCGCCCAGATCTCCCCTTTTTGTGTTTGTTACTCGCTTGAAACCCCTCTAATCTTCGGCACCTATATGACCTTATTGTGTTGCAAGTGCCGTAAAGCTCTTACTAAAACTAAAACTAAAACCTTTAGCTGAAGGTCAGAAAAAGGACTTCATCATTCACAGAAGCAGGGATACAAACATAAACACACACTCATATACATACATAAATACATATCCGCACACATACTCTCTCTCTCACACACACTCACACACACTCACGCACACACACGCACTATAATATGTGTGTGTGTGTGTGTGTGTGTCTTTTTGTCTGTCTCCCCTTCCCATTCCTGTCTGGCTGTCTGTCAATCTGTCTTTATATCTATATGGGTGTATATTTGTCTTCCCACTTCGTGGCCCATATCCTTGTGCTTTTAACAAATAGCATGGCGCCACACGTAGCCCCGTGAAAGACCTAGCAAGGGCTGAACAGACGGCCAACTCAAATACACCAGAATCTAATAATACAGAACCGGGCGTTTGTATAATATGTGTCACGACATGGTAGAATCAGGCGCTAGTCAGGTTTTGGGGACATGATGAGTTATTGGTATCATCTTAAAACTACTTCTTCTGTCTTGTTTTAGATTAAAAACGAAAAACGAACTCATCTATTTTTAATAGGAGTGGAGATATTTGCGATTGAAGTTTGTAGGATCGCCTGGTTTCAGAGCGAAGAACTATCCCCCAAAGTTTGGTGACTTCCAAGGCTTGAGAGTCCTTGGAAACTACAAATTCACATTTGTGTGTCTTTGATCAATGTTTTTCAGTAAATCCTCACATAAATGTGTATTTAAATGGGCATAAATGTGTTGTGCTAAAAAAACAAAAATTCGAAAAATACTACCAAACGGCCGTAAAATGCAGATTTCTTTGATTTCATTATTTTGACAAGCGCCTGATTTGACCACGATGCTTCACATAATATGATAATGCGAGCAACCCTTTTTCGGGGCTCGAAGTACTGTTGGCGTTTAGAATAGAAGGGACGGGGGAAAATGTGTGTGTGTGTGTGTGTGTGTGTGTGTGTGTGTGTGTGTGTGT
>NW_004798346.1:37480-38766 GCF_000002075.1 Aplysia californica
GCAATAAATCTGTGTTTAAGATTGGTGCTGTTGAAGGTGGGTTGGGGGATTGTCATAAATCTTTACATGATCAGAACGTGGTCTGCATCTATTTATAGGGACGTTTGCCATCTAAACGGACGCTTGCGCATGCGCTCGTATATGTGTATGTCCATGTGTGTCCACATGTGTGTATGTGGGTGAGGGGAATGTCTGTGTGTGCCAGTGTGTAAATGTGTGTACGTATTTGTGGAGTTATTATTAGTTTAAATGCGTACTGTCCCTTGTCCCCTGGCCTTCGTCTTAATTCAGCTTGCTTGTTAGCGCCTGAAGAAATCGTCAGATGTATTTTTCATCCCTGGAAAATTAAGCCTATATTATACTTTTTGACGAATAGGAACTTTGAGCTTCAAGTAGATGGTTGGAGGGCGCCAAAGGAGATCCTACTTCTTTTATTTTACTCTGTTGTTTCTGACTGTCGGTTTGGCTTCTTCCAAGCAGTATATTTTTACCTTTGGTGTCTCTTTGTACTTCTTTTTACTCAGACTCCAACTCGGTAGATGGTGGGTGGTTTGCGGGTGCTCTGGTGTGGTTTGCTCCCTCTTTCCTATCAAACATCTATCGTCCTTATCTCTCTTCCTTCGTTTTTGTGCACATTACTCTCTTGTAACACATCTTTTCTTCGGTCTTCGGCACTTATATGACCTTATTGGGTTGCAAGCTCCGTAAAATTCTTGTCAAAACTAAAACTAAAGTCAGCTTCGTACTTTGACCTTTCTTCTTATTGTTTAGTATTTAACCTATCGTTCCTGGGTCGCGATGGCAGTTTGAAATGTTTTTGGGAACTGACTGAAACTGAAACACGAACCCACGGAATGAGAAACAAAAGGCCAACCCGGCTGTATTCTCCATGACCTGACAATGGATTCTGGCAAACTTCTGTCCTCTGCCGGCGACATCGACCTTGATTGGTAGCGGAAATGACTATTAGTGTTGTTTGGCTAAATGGTGCGTTATCTCTTCTAGCGTGATCATGCCCATTTAAGGGATCGTGTGCCCATTTAAGGGTTCATGTCTTCCATGCAAGAGATAGTACGACAACAGAGGCGCCGTGATGACCGAGTGATGACAGCTGGTTTGTCTGTGTAGGGTGGGGGTACGTGCGGCGTGTACTTCTTGACACAAAGTCTCTCAAACCGAAGTGTAGACGCGTCTTTTCCTCGTGATAAACACTGCAGCAGCCGCCCGACCACTTGTGAAGTTTCGCAGATTAATATAATGGTATGTTTGCGTGTGTGTGTGTGTGT
>NW_004798346.1:41797-42436 GCF_000002075.1 Aplysia californica
TGTGTGCGCCCCCCCCCCTCCGTCTCCTAGTATTGAGAACAAAAAGTGAAGAAAACAAAACAAAACAAAACGCGTATGTTATAGCACCACCGAGGTCGCCATATCTTTCTGCCTGGCTGTTCCCATGTTTTATGGTGACCTCAAATAGCTGACCTGTCTTTTTCCCCCTGTACTGTAAGCAAACATTGATCCGGCCTCGCCTCGCCACATTTCTCTCCGTCTTCCTCTCTTCTTTCTTTTTCTCCACGGGACCAGACCTCTCCTCCCGAACAGTGACCCGCCAGAAGTGTAGATAGCTCTGAACTAAACAGTCTTTTGTACTTTGGTCTGAGTGGGCTCTCCTGGCCTAGAGATTAAGGTGTTCGCCTCTCATTCAAAGGTCCAGGGTTCGAATCCCGGTAGCGACGGAAACATTTTCTTCTCTAAAATTGTCTCCTTTCACCTCCTTTCCTGCTCTCTAGCAATGTTCTGTCGTCTGCTTTCGTCTCCACTTTCTGCCCCCAACCCATCACCTCCTCTGTCCCCTCCTCTGGGCTCCTCTGCCACTTTTTTTCTGCTACTCCTTGGCTCCTTCTACTGTTGTATTTCAGCCACACTCCTGATCTTATGGTAGGAAGATCCACACCTAGACTTCTCAGA
>NW_004798346.1:43502-44862 GCF_000002075.1 Aplysia californica
AGAGAGAGAGAGAGAGAGAGAGAAATAGAGACTTACACTCAGAAAGAGAGAGAGGCAAAGGGAGAGAAAGACATAAAGATTTTAAGAAGTTATTTCAGAAGCTCATTAGGAGAGTTTAAAAAAAGGGCTGCGGGTATATTATATTACTGGTATGATCAGATCTGGGAACGTTTGAATTATAATTATAGTGTAGATCTACATGTATTTTCATAGTTGCAACCAGCATAAACAACTAAAGTAAAACAAAAAAATGAAAAATGAAAAATAAGCTTAAAATGTTTTTATTTCGATTATCTTTACTCCAAATAGACTCGTAGCCCTGGTGGGCGACTACGTACTGTTTAATCAGCTGAAATTTCAAATTCATTAAATACTAAAAACAATATGAAATGATGTTTTGTATATTTAAGTGGGCGGACGTATACTACTTATTTTCTGTCCTCTGAAGACAAACTGAAACATGTCTAATGCACAATTTATCATAGATTGATGTATTTTTGTTAAAGGTCGTTGGCGAAAATGATTACATACTTTTTCTTTTCGCGGACCCCTTGTACTGCAAGTCACCTCCCTCTTCAAAGATTTGTATTTTATGTTAAATTTGGTGCCTTTGTTCCTTAACAATCACCTTTATGTCAAAATGTGAGTGAGAATTTATCTCAGTGTTCATCGTGCTTGCTCGTTGAGTGCTTTAATTTGGCAACAGCGACAACAACAACAACAACAACAACAACAACAACAACAACAACAACAACAACAATAACAGCCGTAGCAACAGCACCAGCAGCTCAGCAACAATGACAACAACATAAAAAATAACAATAATAACAACAGCATGATATACAGTAATACCAGCAATAATAACAACTTCTACTACAGTAGCAGAGCACCACACACCACATTCTTGTTTCTGTACCCAAGGTGCTTCTGTTTCTGCTTGGATTCGGGGGAACTGCTGCTTTTTCTTTCCCCGTCCTTACTATCGTCATTTTTCCTTCTTTTGTATGTTTGTCACTCTCTTGTGAACTGCGGTGTAAGGGGTGCTTTGATAGTCGAAGCAGACTTTGTGCTGTTGAGGCTAGAGAGGTGAGCAGAGTAAGCCTGATTCCAAGTTTGGACTTCCCTGTTGACATCCACCCTTTGGCGCTCATATGACCTTAATATTAATATGTAGTTGCGATCACCGCAAAACCTTACTAAGACAAACGACTTTGATTTGATTTGGCTGTGATTTTTCTGATTTCGATATTCACGTTCCATTTGTTTTTCTTCTTTTTCTCACAGGCCCCGGATCTTTGGCGGGAGACACGTCACATGAGGATGGACGGACGAGGAGAAAACCGGTATGTGTGTGTGTGTG
>NW_004798346.1:45574-47039 GCF_000002075.1 Aplysia californica
GTGTGTGTGTGTGTGTGTGTGTGTGTGTGTGTGTGTGCGTGCGTGTGTGTGTGTATGTGTGTGTGTGTGACTGTATTATTGCGAGTGAGCAATGGTTCTTCAGTAAGTGCAGGTGAGTGCATGGTTGCGCATGTGAAAAATAAAAGGGTCTGGCTAAATCGGGATGGCTCATTGTGGGTGGGTGTAAGTGTAAGTGTTTTTGGTTTTTGTTTTGTTTTGGTTTCTGAGAAATACTTTCTGACCGCACGCTTTCAGCACACTGTGTGTGGCATTTGTTTAACTTGTATTTTCCTAACCTCTTCTCACCTCTGGAAATGTCAGATTGTTTGACTGACGTGACCTTTGAACTGGTTGATTTAATACCCCTGCCATCCTATATAATTTGCCCGACAATTCTGCATGACTCTGTGTTTGTCCCATTTTTTTACCAGGTTTGTAGCATTCTATTACAAAAAGGTATCTGTTCGCACACACACAAACACACACACATGATAATGTCGTTGACCTAAATACTAGAAACAGTACTTTGGAGATTATTTTCAGCTGGTGAACTCTGCTGTTTGCGGATGTATTCGTTTGGGGGATTCTTTTTGTGTGTGTGTGCGTTGGTTTGTTTTTTGTTTTTTGTTTTTGTTTTGTTTTTGGTTTTTTTGTTGTTGTTGTTGTTGTGTTTTTTTGTTGTTTTTTTTTTTTTTTTTTGGGGGGGGGCGTTTTTTTGGTTGTTTTTTGTTTTGTTTTGTTTTGGAGGGGTTTTCACCTCCACTATAATGTATATCCGTGCTGGCGCTGGAAGCAAGCTTTGTTTCCGGTCAGAAATTATGTGCTGCTGACACGACCCCCTTTTCTTTCATCCTCTGGCACTTGCCGACAGATGTTTGTTTGTCTTTCTGTTTGTCTGTTTGTCAGTGTCCGTCCAGCCTGCTAGTTTCGTGGGTGGTTGGATGGCGCCACTGGTAAGTCTCTGTAGTTTCTGTCTGTCGTGTCTTTCTTTTTCCTAGCACTAAATGACCATTATTCTGTCGATGTGCTTCTCTGTATTCAGACAAAAGCCTACCTGTTTATCTTGCCAGTTCCATGACTCTCTATATCTGGACGCTTATTGATCTTTACAGTTAGAGGCAGGAATCAAAATTGTCAACCTTTTTTTAAAAAATGCAGACAATGGCAAACAAATTTTTCTCTGTTAAACAGTAGGAGAGTGATCAATGTTGCAGAAAGAAGAATGTTAAGTACCTGGAATCAATAGGCCTAAGAAGTAAATTAGTCAAGTTCAAAACTTAACTGGCAGTTTCGGAATAGTCGTATACAATGACAACTAAAACAGTTATGTATGGAATTGACTATAATATGGAGTAAAGAACCGCGAAATAATATCCTAAAAATCAGTATGAATATTTTCCTTATTTTTGGTTGATAAAAGTCCTTCAACCAGCAGTACTTTAGCATGTGCACCTAACAATGCCCC
>NW_004798346.1:49182-50892 GCF_000002075.1 Aplysia californica
CTTTTTTTTTTGGAGAATGTCCTAAAGACACTTCAGTCAGTGGCACTGCCCTGGAGAAATGGCGTATAATGGAGTCTTTCACAAAACAGTCTGCATTTACTCATTTACATTGCTGTTATGTATCACGCATGTATTTTGCTGGTCATAACCTAAATGCTAACTGTTGATTCTGCCAGTGTAGTGTGTGTTACACGATTGTCTAACTCCCCACCATGCATTTGGATTTGAAGTGTTTGCCTGACCGTTCGCTACCTCAGAATGACAATGTCCTATCTGCTCAGTGCCTAGTTTAGAGAAATTTGACGTGAACGATTTTGAGTTTCACATCATATCAAGTTTTTTTCGAATACAATTCTTTGAAAATCTTGATTACGTCCCCAAATTAAATGATCTTACGATTTTGATAGGGCAGACAGAATAATTGGTTTCTGACCTTATGGTTTTAGTAACTCAAAATGCCCAAAAATGTCAGATAGAATGTTGTAATTCTGAGGTAGCGAGTTATCGAACCACTGTTTGCAGCGCATGCTCACTGTGGTATTTTGTGCAAACACCTTTTACTTCAGCAAACATGCAGTAATAGCATGGAGAGTGTGCGGTGTGTTGTTCTACAATGGAAAAAAAAAGAAAACGAGTTTTGCAATCCGAGAGCGCCAAGATTTACCCACGATTTAGCACGGCCTTGCGATTTTTCGCGATGACGAAGTTACGCTGGCTTGTGTATATGATATTAGTGTGAAACTGTCAAGGTGTAAACGAATGTTTGTGTGCTTGTATGTATGTGTGTGTGTGTGTGTTTGTGTGTGTGTGTTTGTGTGTGTGTGTGTGTGTGTGTGTGTGTGTGTGTGTGTGTGTGTGTGTGTTGGTGTGCTTGCATACGAATTTTCTTATACATGTACATGTATTTTAGAGAGAGAGTTGAGAACAGGGCAAAGAGCTGAAGGAGGACGAGAGAATTTTCTAAAGTGATTCGAGAAAAATGATAGGTAAAGAAAGACACATTTAAAGAAAAGAGATGAAAGGGTATGCCCGGGGGGAAATAAAGATGAGAAACAGAAAGAACACGGAAGGAAGAGTCGGTTCGTTTTTGTTTCTTTTGTTTTTTGCTGAATTTTCCCTCCTTTTTTAATTGCAAGGTGAGCGGGTTCATGTTTCTTCCCCACGGCACGTGTTCTTCCAGACGGGATGCCAGCAACGGGGATGGGAGGGGGGGGGTGCTTTAAGAAAGACGAACAAATCGAGAGTTTCCTTCAGTTCGGTTTCTGAACTTACACATTCAGCTTTTCTGAAACAGACCTGGATTTTACCCCCATCTACTTGATACAAGGTGCATTCATTAAAGGCGTCTGTGGCCTTAGTGGTTACGCTGCCGGATTCGCAATCGTGAGTTAATGGGTTCAGGGGTTCGAGCCGCAGGCCTGACGTTATGTCCTTGGGAAAGGCACTTTACCCGAATTTCTCTCACTTCACCCAGGTGGAAATGGGGACTCGGCCATAGGTAGCGGAAGATCTTATCAGTATGTTAGTGTTTTAGCGCCTATAAATGGCCGCTTGCACTGTATGCTTCCCTGGAAGGTGGGGTTATTTCAGAGTGCTCTCAGGTCTGCTGGGGTAATAGTATAGATTGTGAAGCGCTTAGAGCTTGCTGTTGAGCGGGGATTTTCACAATAAAATGCTATCTATTAGATTCATAAATTGTGCCTCCCCCCC
>NW_004798346.1:51278-56719 GCF_000002075.1 Aplysia californica
TATAAAAACAGGTATAAAAAATATTAATTCTTCATTTAAAAAAAAAAAAATGGGGGGTAAGTTTTTTACGGCGTTCGCAGCTGCATAAGATCACAGGACACACCAAACATTTTTAGTTGGTAGGAAATTTTGAATTTTGCCCAGTTGGCGGCCGTAGCCTACTCTTTGTCGATTTTAGACCATCAAGGGATCTTTAACGTGCGCAACATGCACACGGGACCTCCGAGATTTTTCGCCCCTGTCCATGAAAGCTATGTGTAGATCTTTCCTACCGGAAGATCAGGGGTGTGGCTGAAAGACAGCAGTAAGAAGGAGCCAAGGAGTAGCAGTAGAAAGGCTGCAGAAAGAGTTAAAAGCCCAGAGGAGAGGGCAAATGAGTTGAGGGGTTGGGGGCAGAAAATGGAGCCGAAAGCAGACGGCAGAACGTCGCTAAAGAGCAGGAAAGGGGGTGAGAGAAGACAATTTTAGAGAAGAAAATGTTTCGGTCGTTACCGGGATTCAAACCCGGGACCTTTAAGTGAGGGGTAAACACCTTAACCTCTTGGCCACGAGAGCCCCCCAATTCCCTCATTTCTGTTCTAATCATTTAGGCAATATAAATAATTAAGTCTACCTACGCTCCCCGCTTTACGAGGTGGATATTAGTTGTTCTGAGAGGCAGTCGAGACTCGATGTGTTCCACGGAACGTTTATCTGTCAGGCACTGTCGCCGCGGATTATTACCCACCTGGCCAATACGCGTAAGTTGAAGGTTAGGATAATAAATTTATATTATATTATGGTGGTAGTCTAAACATTACTGTCTTCCGCAGAACGTCCTCTCAGCTGGGTGTCCTGTCATGCCCTCGTTCCCGTTCCTTTTCATAAAGTCACGTATTATGTGGCTAGTCCAGCGCCGAACTACTGGTGTCTGTTGTGTAACGGTTAGGCGCTCTGCCAAAGCACGCAAAGACCAAGAGTTCGATTCCCGTGTGGGGAGAATTGTTATCGAGTATTGTGGTCGTTCTGCTGAGACGTTATAAAGTCCCTCTCTGCCTGGGTTGGCATCTACAGGCAGGGTCGAAATCCGCCTCTTAAATCATGTTCAGTGTAACGATGCAGGGCGTAAAACACTAACATTTTTAAAAAATCATTGTTATTCTTTTATTGGATTTTTAAAATATAAATTCAGCTTCAGTCTTGAAACACCAAACGCCTGTTGAAATTTGGTTTTCGTTTTTCAGACCACAATGCACGGTATGAAAAAAATTTGGCGACGCTCAAACAGTTTGAAAATGGCTTGAGAAAAAAAAGGATCACCTCTGTCCAGTTACTTTTCATGCTCTTATTGGATCTTATGATAACGCTTTGTAGTACTAGCAGTTACCATTGTATGCCCACTAGACAGCTCTTTTCGGTGACGGGCGTTATAAAATGAAATTTATGGAAGACTGTCAAAGGGGTATTGGACTGGTATCATATTACGCCACATTAGGCTTTAAACGGTCGTTTTATCGGTGAAATTCTGGTCCCAGTTCAAGGCTTGAAGGAAATATTTCAAGGAAAGTCTCGGAAACGTTTAAACCCTATTTAAATTAGAACCCAGAATCTCCGTGTGTCAGTGAAGCGTGTAACCAACTGCATTTCGAAGACTGCTGTTTTGCGTGTTTAAGTGAGAAAAGTGGTTAATCTACCAGACTCGTATTCGTGAGGTTGCAGGTTTGGGGGTTCGAGCCTTTCTTTGGGAAAGACACTTTACACAAATTTTCATCTCTTCACCCGGGAGGGAATGGGTACCCAGTATGTTAGTGTTGAAGCGCCTATAAATGGCTGCTTGCATTGTATTCTTCTCAGGAAGTTGAGTTTGTTTCAGAATGCTCTCAGGTCTTGTGGGGTAATAGTATAGATTGTGAAGCTCATAGAGCTTGCTGTTGAGACAGGATTTGCGCTATACAAATGCTATCTATTATTATTAAAAGAAAGGTTGTCTGTCTTAGAAATTCCGGATATCCCATCTGGGTGCTAGTCCATTGTTACTTTCTGGCTTCTCGTGATTGTATAGAGTTTGGTTTAAAAGATGCCACCGAAGCTCAACATGTTAAAAACTAAAGAAGATCACATTTGAGGTCTCTCATGTCGTTAATCTGGAATGTTCCCATTTCTTACAGATCAACGCAACCCGCCAAAAGTTTAACCAAGCCCAGGATGGCACTTCATCTTCGTCCTCGTCGAAACCCAAATCGGACACGGCAGGGGAACCGGTGTCAAAATTGTTACATCGCGGTAGAACCGACTTCAGTCAGCTACTACAAAAGTTCTCCGGTTCCGAGGCATCGGCTTCGGAAAAATCCGACTGTGAAAATGTCGGCCTGACGTCATCATCTCCCGTAAGCGGGATTCCCCGGAGAGGTTTTGTACGACGCCAGGAGGCGAAAGAAATCATCAGCTCCAGCGACGACTCAGAGAGTGCACGGCGCACCCCGGAGAGAACCCAGAGTTTAAAACTCACGTCGAATCGGATACGAGAAGATGGGAACCGGTCGTCTGAATCGCCAGGCAGAACCGGTATCGAGAAAAGCTCTAGCTTTCGGTCTGATTTCATGTCCAGGAGACTCTCTCAAAGACGTGACGAAGGAAGCGATAAAGAATCGACAGAACCGGCTAAACAAACCTCAGCTGAAGCCACTGTTAAGACTGTGGCCTCTCCTACGTCCAACAAACCGTCGGCCTCTGAATCCGGAACTCTGTCTGGCGTGACTAGCGAGCCCGCCCACCCTGAGAAAACGTCATCTCCACCGACAGACCTGACCGACGGCGCTGGAACGTGGCTCTCTGGGCGAGGGAGCCAAGAAGCGATTTCCAAAGCCGAGGATTACATTAAACGAGTCGAGACGACCATCAGCACGGCCCGGTCTAAGCGATCCGCGGAGAAATCGAAAAGCCCGAGTCTGGGAATCGGATCGACTTCTGCGTCCGGCAGAACCGGTGCCACGAAGTCGTCAGATGATACCAAGCTGCGTGCTGAGGAAGAGCGCGCAGGTTCCTTCATCAATCCTACTGAAAAGCCAGTAGTGGACGAGTCGTCGGCATCGGATCAGGCTATCAGTGGCACTGGCGATGCCAAATCGGAAAGTGAAGAAAAATCAACGACAGCAGCGGCAACAACGGCAGCAGCGTCATCATCTCATCTTCCATCTTCTCAGTCCGCTTCTCACGTCCCGGACACCCTCTCTGCCGTTTCCTCCTCTTCGTCGTCATCCATAAAGCCGGATACGCTGTCTTTACCATCGGTGACAACAACGAGCGCAGAAGAACGAGTTCCATCCCCCGTATCGTCAACATCTTCGATCTCACCTCGACCTGGAGAAGCCGCCAGCAGCGACCACTCTTTCACCTCCTCCTCTTCCTCATCCTCCAGCACCATCTCCTCTACCATTCGTCGCTCCGCATCACTCCGAGATAACAGCTTCAGATCGGACTCGGTAGACAAACAGCGGAAAGGTATACTTAAACGCACTTCGTCCATGAGCAAGTCAGACGGGGGAAGCAGTGACGTCATTGTGGACCCTCAGCTGGCCAAAATCCTTCAGCAGAGGCGCGAAATCCAGGGAGATGTGGAGGAAGAGGACGAGGAAGTAGAGGAGGAAGAGGAAGAGGCGGCATGCGTGTCTCCGCGGAGGAGGAGATCCCGGGCTCTGTCGGCCGCGGAGGAGATTGAGGAGACCTTGAAGTGAGTACCCGCTCGTGGCGCGTTGTACGTGCCTTATCGTGGTGCATTGTTGCTATCTCTATCTGTATTTGCTTTTGTTGCAGTTGTGGGGAGGTGGCAATGTGATGTTAGGTTGTTTTTTTAGGGGGGGGGGGGATAGTGATGTTTCTGGCTGATGTTGTTCCTTCGATTTTTTTCTCGGGGATTTGGGAGGGCAAGATTTCGCTTGGGTTGCAGTAGGTTGTCCTAGTTGTTGTTTTGTTGGGGTTGGGGTGAGGGGTTGTTTGTAATGGTTACATTTGTGATGACTCTGCCGAAACCAACACACACATACACACACACACACACACACACACACACACACACACACACACACACACACACACACACACAGAGAGAGAGAGAGAGAAAGAGAGGGAGAGAAAGAGAGAGAGAGAGAAAGAGAGGGAGAGAAAGAGAGAGAGAGAGAAAGAGAGGGAGAGAGATAAACAGAGAGACAGAAAGAGAGATACACAGACAGACGGACAGACGCACACACACATAAACACACAAACACACACACACTCACACAAACACATATACAATCACATATATATACCCCCAAAAAATAATGAAAGCTAAATGTTTGATTCGCTGCGGTCGAAGAGAGATTCATCTCGATAATCTCCCTCTTACGTCAGAATGGGGCAGGTGAAAATAAATTGGATACTTGGGCGAGGCTCCCCCAGAAGTGCTCGTCAGTTATCTATTTTGGGAATCCAAAAAACATGCGCGTCTGTTTCCCTCTCTGCGAAGGGGTGGATCTGTGAGTGTTTTGTCTGTCGTGGGGCTTTTGTGTATTTTTCATTCATCCTTTATTGGTTTATCTCTTGGCAGGATTTATTTACTCATTATTTTTTGTTCGACGGCGTTTTTCTTTAAAAGGTTTGTCTTTTTGGTAAGTTTTTTAGGGTGCTCGCAAATGCATAAGGTCATATGAGCGCGCAGGACACATCAAACATTTTCAATTGGTACGAAATTTTGAATTTCGCCCGGGTGGCGGCAGAAGCCTACTTTTATCGATTTTAGACCACTAAGAGATCTTTAACGTGCGCAACTGCACCCGGGACCCCCCCGATTTTTCGCCCCTGTCCGAGAAGGCTAGGCGTAGATCTTTCCTACTGGAAGATCAGGGGTGTGGCAGAAAGACAGCAGTAAGAAGTAGCCAAGGAGTAGCAAGCAGTAGAAAGGCTGCAGAAAGAGTCAGGATCCCAGAGGAGGGGGCAAAGGAGGGGGGGGGGGAGGGGGGCAAAAACTGGAGCGAAAGCAAACGACAGAACACTGCCAGAGACCAGGAAAGAAGGCAAAAGGAGATAATTGCAGATAAGAACATTTTTCCGTCGCTACCAGGACTCGAACCCGGGACCTATGAATGACAGGCGAACACCTTAACCTCTAAGCCACCTTGAAATGATTCATTATAATATATGTATATAAATTCGACTTTAAACTTGAAATCCTTGTAGTGTAAGTTCCCCCTTTACTATCCGTGAATAACTTCCCTCCTTCCCTCCCATAAACAAGCTCGACAGAGGTCTGATCATGCAGGCCTGTGACGTGGCTGTGGGCACACAGAGAATCTCTACAACAACATAACAACCTCTTCTAGAACTCACATTTGATATCCTCGCTATATGGATGAGAACTCCGAGAATGATTATATCATAAGTTAAAGAGCATGAGAGAGAGAGAGAGAGAGAGAGAGAGAGAGAGA
>NW_004798346.1:56819-61290 GCF_000002075.1 Aplysia californica
TACTACTACTACTACTACTGCTACTACTACTACTACTACTACTACTACTACTATTACTACTACTACTACTACTACTACTACTACTACAACCCCTCCATCCCCGCATCCAATATTTTGAGTTGTTACTCCTCAATGGGATTCCAATGGCGAATTGACATACAGGATTCGCTTCCAGCCTTTCGACTTCTTGGAAATGATTTCGAGTGCGTTCTGAATCATGCAACATGTTTTTTTTATCCCAAATAAGGCAAAACCCCAGTAGAAGGGGACAGACAACTGTGCAATAGACGCACACCTTGATATCATTATGCCCGGCCATTGGTCGCATAGAATTAATTCATAACCAAGTTTTGTTTTTGTCTCGTTGCACTGTTTATCGTAAATCAACCAGCACACTAATGCGTGTACCTGAAAACTTGGAAACAAACCTGGGTACAAGTCTATTTTTGCTGAATGGTTTTTTTTTAAAGCGAATTGATACTTTTTTCTTTAAAATTCCGATAAAATAGGTTGTACTGGACATAGGTCTAGTCTTGTTCTTGTACATTGGCACCTTTTTCTCTCTTCTCCTGCTCCATCGCTGGCTGCACAACAATGTGTGATCTGTTTTTAGGCCCGGGAAATGCAAATCGAATTACAGATACCAATAGCGCCATTTGACAGAAACTCAACCTGTCGGTTTTGAAGATAATCAAAGTTTTAAAATGATATGTATTTCTTTTTCTTTCAGAGTCAAGGCAAGCCGGCTGTAGAGTTGTGAGAAACCGGTCACCCCCCTCGCCAGCTTTCTAAACTAAACACAAGCTCTCCTGTCCAATAATACGCAAATTCTTCATGAGACAAAGTAGCCATCGCTGCTTGCTGGTATTAGGCTGACAAAAGAATGGCTTACCGAGTTGACGTTATCCACAAGTAACAGGTCGTCTGTTGGCGTTGGAGAAAGAAGGTACATATCTTCGATTACTAGAGTCTTAAAAGAGGCTATTGTAGTTGTAGATGCTTTACGCCCCCCATCTTCATGGGCTGCTTCAACCCTGCCTGTCAAGGATAACCCGCGCTCAGTGGTATACAGGGTTCCAGCAGAGAGACGGATATATTCGAATAAAAATTTTCTGCACTCGGGGATCGAACTCACCTCTTCTGTGAGCAATTCGAGGCATCTAACTACTACACTGCAGACATCAAAACGGTCTTGACATACCATGTGAAAAATTACCAGAGTACTGTGTAGTGCTACTTTATGAGAAGATGAGAGGATTTTACCGAATCATTGTCTGATAGGGTAATACCCCCTTTCCCGCCTACAATTTAATAATATGATGCTCCAGGAAAATTTGAAGCAGGCTTGTATTCTCAAGGTCATAATTTTGCTCAAAGTAAAGATTTAAGATAGACCTTTTGCCCTAAAATCGGTTTAAAAGTGAAATATAATTATATTTTCAGAGTCCAGTCTAATTGGCCTGTACTTGTACGAAACCAATAATTAAGATTTTCTTCTCTACAGATTTTAACAGAATTAGTAACATTTTTTATTAATAAGACTTCCATTTGATTCGTCTCGACTTTGAAACTGACTGGCCTGCCAGAAGGCTAGAACCATAAGATTTGAAAGATAAAGTAAGAATTTACTCAAATTATCCTTTATTGGATGAAATATACATCATAACATCATATCAACACTTTGCATTCTCCCTCTCTCACTCATACATTCTCGTCCTTCCTAGCTACTTATACATAAAAGAGAAATTTTATGGACAAACTCAGGGCTGGTACATATCATAATATAGGAAAGCAAATGGCTTTTTCAGAGAAAAACTTACAGTATTCGTATTGCGAAAAGGAAAAATAAATATTTCCTTAACCTCTGTCGACTTGGTCTAGATGGATTGGCCGAACGTTACATTCGGAATATCTTATACGCTGGAGCATACTAACCAACAGAAACAACATAATAGACCAAAGCTAACGAGACAGCCTGTATTTATTATATTGATATATTCGACTTACATGTGTTTTTATCACCGATCATAATCAATGTTTACATCGCTATTCTAGATTCCCACTGCAGCTCCAGAAACTTGCCTAGAACCAGTTGCCATGGCAACAGACTCCCTCATCAGCCCATCCTCCAACATGGGAAACCCCCAGGTGACCACCCCCACCAAAGCCCTAGTGTCCTGGAGTTCGATACTCTCCGGCAACGACTCGTTTGGCAACGGGACCAACTTTACCCTTGCATCAGATTATGAAGAGGAGCTGGAAAAAACGGTGCACGACATGGAATACAATACAGACATCAGGAAAGCTATACTCTACGTCCAGATCGTGGTGGGCATCACGGGAGCGCTCATGCTGTTTTTCTATATGCTGCACTCACGGAGGTAAGACGGAATTTTACAACAATGCTTGTACGTGACTTGAATCTTATCAAATGTCGTTTTAAATTTTGGAAGAACTAGAAGCCGGAAAAGATTAGCAAGAGCTTCTTTGATCTTTGGCATCAAGAACGCTCTTCTTTGCTCAGCTTGTTTGTGCGTACATGACCTTGGGTGCTAACGGACAACAGATCTACGTCAGCCATTTTCGGAAAGATCAGACAGCTAATTTGAGGAATGTTGCGAAAGAAGAAGAATAACTGCTTGTTCTAATTTCATTTAACCTTTCCTCTTAAGAAGAGAGCGGAGCATACACGATTGTAGAAATACCAGATCGAATGCCTGCCATTTGAACTCCTCGATTCCAGTTGTTCGGTTTCGTAAGGCCTAATCAAGAATTCTTTCAGAGCACAAATACGGTGGCAGCTCTCTAAGTCTGCCTGATACATTTATCCGTGCTGTCAGCTTGTCGGGGAATCTTTCCCATTGAATTTTTTGTTGATTTTTCCAAATCTAGGGATTCGTAGCATTCATGGCATCCATTAAAGAGACTGATCGCTTTTCCTGACCCGTATGAGCTGAAAGCAATACATTCTTTATGCATATCAATCTTATCACTTTGTGTTCTCAGAAGCAAATTTTTATTGCCGTAAATCATTATTGCTGCAACTTTTTACCGTTAGAGTTATTGAAACACTCCAGATTTGTGTAGGTTATTGTTTTATGAGAGCTTCTGAATAGGGTTTGTGTGGGGATTTTGTTTTGTGTTGGGTTGTATTTTGTCCTGGGTTTTTTTAGGATTTTTGTTTGATTGTTTGGTTTTAATTTGTTTTGTATTTGTTTGGTTTTTTGTTTTATTGATTGAAGGGAGAGACGCCTTCTTCACCTTTTCAAGAAGTCTAGGTTTTAAATCCTGACTTTTTCCACCCTCCAATCTGGCCCGATTGGCAGTTTCCATTTGTCCCCAAGTTTGTGTCCATGGATGCGTCGTACACAGATAAATCAGCCCCTTCCGGGCTTCTAACATTTTTATTCTTCCATATTTCGTACGTTCCGGCTTCCATCTTGTGCCCTGTGTGTTTTCTTACTCGGAATTTGTACTTTTGCGTCTTCAAACGAGGTTTCAAATTCGACATACTTAGTGCGAATACGAGTATCACATGCTATTTCTGTTCTACTTTTTGTTCACTTTTTACTGGCAGAGGCGGGGCCCAATCCAGTGAATTTCCAATTTAGAACCAAGAGATGGAGAGAGAAAGAGAGAGAGAGAGAGAGAGAGAGAGAGAGAGGGAGAGAGAGAGAGAGGGAAGAGAGACAGAGAGAGAGAGAAAAGAGAGAGACAGAGAGAGAGAGGGGGGAGGAAGGCAGAGAGAGAGAGAGAGAGAGGGGGATCGGGAGAGCGGGAGCCCAAGGGGACTGAAAGAAATGGAAAGAGCCGGTCTTTTGAGGACCCAGAACTGTTTATGATTATTTCCCGGGTTTTTTTTAGAATAGGAGAAGGCGGTTTCTTTTTCTTTCTATTTTTGGCGGGGGTGGAATTCACACCAAACTCAACTTGTCTGGGATTAGCGTAGATAACATTTAAGCTGCTTAAATAACCGACGTGATCAACATTTTGCTGGCTTTACAACAAAAGGGTAAACGAATTTTGTAAATGCTTCAAATGACGTTTATCGTTACCATCTCTCTTCCTGAAACTCGCTTCTGACATAGCAGAACGAGAGCATAAATTTGATGGGTAAAAACTAAACCCAAAACAAATAAAAGAAAGCTCTTTTAAAAGCACGAACCTTATAATCTGTTTCACCTGTCCTGTGTTTATTTACGTTTTAAGACTTGCCGTAAACGTTTCCTGGGAACCTGGTTTCAAAACTGTTTACCCGATCAGGGTCGTTAAATTGAAGACGGTAATCTGACCTTCACCCGCCCTGACGCCCAGTGGTTTTAAGACAAGATCGTTTTTTAATTGTTTTTTTCTCTTTTCTCTCTCTTTTTTTTTTTGTCCTTGAGGTTCAGGGTTCTAATTTTGTGAGTTATTGTGGCCGCACCCACGTATCTCTCACGTTCTCTCTCTCTCTCTCTCTCTCTCTCTCTCT
>NW_004798346.1:61390-62791 GCF_000002075.1 Aplysia californica
TGTGTGTGTGAGCGTGTATGAGGGGAGGGGGGGAGACAGTGTATCACTCTTATTTCCATTAGTCCTATGTTCTGTCATGTCTGTCGGCCATCGCGGTTTTACTCAGCACCAACTGACCATCCCAGAATCTATAACAATATAGCAAACCAAACTCTCTCTTATTGACGCCACATCTTCGTAGTTGTAAGAACTATCCCCCAAGCTGCAAAGACCTACGTCTAGAAACTGTAGACGAACGCACAATACTCTGACCCTTCAGCCTCCCTCACCCCCTCCCCGTTTTCTTGTTATGAAACTCAAGAAAACGACCGGTTCCCCCTTTTTGGATCTCCTTATATGATCCAGCGTTATCAGAGGACAGGGATCATTACAGAAGGAAATGGCCAAAACCATCTGTATCTGACCAGACCGGTAGAGCAGTGTTTATGACAAGAGGTCACGCAATGGCAGGCTTCTCCGATCCAAACACAGAAGTGGAACAATGAATAGATGACGCAGTGACGACAAAGATGTACCCGACAGTGAATTTATAGAAGGAAACAGTCCATCCTGAAGGTGGGTAGGATTGAGGGGGTCGGAGGGAGTCCCGGTCGGTCTCGGTACTTTCGGATTTTCCTGACAGATGTACACTACTTTTGCAATTACACATATAATTATGGATCGATTTAAATGGTTTTGGCTCATGCATCACCACAGGAAATCCATCCCTTTTTTGGGGGGTCATAGTATTAGATGGTATCTATCATGTTTAGTTGTGGGATTTTTTGGATTGTATAACAAACGTTCAAATTGTCACTCTTTTCATCACTTTTTCCCTATTTCTACGAAGTTTACGTATGGATTTTTATTATTTTTCAGATATTATTATAGACAGTCTAGGGCCATTGCTTTATTGTATAGGAAGGTTTCTAAATATACATACTAATTTTTTTTTCATGATCGATATTCCAGTATATTTCGGCGAAAGCATGTCATTTCTTAAAGTGGCCAACTCTGACACAAAATATCTTTAAAAATCAAATAAAATATCAAAACGACTCCTGTACAATAGTAACAAACCCTCTTGTCTACTCAATTCTGAAAAGCGAACGCATTCCATGTATAAAGTTTGGAGGAGTTGCATTTTGTTTACTGTAATATTTAAGATGGCAACCATTAAAAGGAAAGACATGATATGTAGAGAAAACTTTTTTTTGTTTGTTTATTTTTTTACACAAATTGTTTTTTGCCCCAATAACATGCATGCAAAGTTTCTGGTCGCTATGCCCACGAATAACGATTTTAGCCCAAAAGTCGGCAGCTACAGTTCTTCACTGGCAAGATATTGTTATCTGAATACGAGATTTCTTGCGAAAATCCATGAAGCAAGCAGAGACAGATAAACAGAGACAGAGAGACAGG
>NW_004798346.1:63034-64124 GCF_000002075.1 Aplysia californica
GAGAGAGAGAGAGAGAGAGAGAGAGAGAGAGAGAGTTAAAATCAAAGACCGGATCAAACAGAGTTGGAAACCTTGTCGGTCACTGAGTGCAGATGCCATCACCGAATCCCCCAACGTCAACTTTGAACAGTGAAATATTTCCTTTAAGTACAGAATTGTGGATACAAGACGAGCCCCTAAGTTTGAGTACCGCCCACGCTGACGACAGGGGTTTTTCCTGTCTATCTATCTATTTATCTATCTATCTATCTATCTATCTATCTATCTATCTATCTATCTATCTATCTATCTATCTATCTATCTATATACCTATCTTTCTGTCTGTCTGTCTGTCTGTCTGTCTGTCTGTCTGTCTGTCTGTCTATCTACCTGTCTATCTATCTATTTATCTCTTAGTTTGACGCAAAGCATGGAATCTGCAAATGTCAAAACACAGAAATACTCTTCATTATCAATGTTGTCTTTGTAGCCTCTCAGAGGTGATTGATGATCCTGAGCAGTGAGAAGAATGTATTTTTACTCACCATAAAGAGCACAGCCTCAGACCAAGCACACGTTGTATTGCATTGTATATTGAATACGAAAACGGCTTGAAGCTATACTATACGACGGAGCGAGATGCCAAAAATCGTGCCGCCTTCTCTTTTTCCTTTCTTCTAATTTCTTTTTCAAACTGGATTCTAGAGATGAAATCTCTATAGGCAACATGATTTGAGTTCATTTCAATCAGTCCCCGGTTTCCCCTACTCCACTTGTTTGTTATCATTCTGACGAGCCAGACAGGGGTGGTAAGATTATCGTTGTAGACAAAATGAATGTCAGTAAAGTCAAACTCTCATCCCCATCCTCACGCAGTGGTACAAATTCTCACAATTTCCTGTCCAGCCGCGCCACCAAACAGGGTGCGAAGGTCAATCAATAGCGGGTGTCTCGTACTTCGGTGTTACATATCATAATAAATTCTCAGCTCCAAACTGTGAGCATCTACAATATTCCATTTCTTCAAAATACCGATCTGTCTGTCTGTCTGTCTGTCTGTCTGTCTGTCTGTCTGTCTGTCTGTCTGTCTGTCTGTCTGTCTGTCTATCCA
>NW_004798346.1:65187-70295 GCF_000002075.1 Aplysia californica
ATGTTGTGTGTGTGTGTGTGTGTGTGTGTGTGTGTGTGTGAGTGTCCGTGAGTGCCTGTGTGTTACCAAACAAGTTGCAGCGATCTAAAGAGCATTCCAATCGTAGTTCTGGGCGTCTTCCTGCACGTACCTCACATCAGAACAGAAACAGCGAGGACATAAAAAACAAAGAACACAACATAAGAGCAGCACAATCGAGGCCAAAAGAGCCCGCACGGTGTAAGTCTATTAAATTTTCTATCAGGAGGTAAGTCAGAAAATATGTTACAATCCGTAAGGTGATAGGGGCGACACTACAGCTAAATCAGAGCACTTATTTCATAAAGTGATAGATCAGGAACCCCAAGGGTCTCCCCGGTTTATGATCTAATACGCTTCATGCGCTCATATAGAATAGGATAACGTTCGATCTTCCATTTTCAAGGACCACGGTACAGCCAGCTCTTATCTGACACCTCTCGCGTCTTGAAACTTAATGAATTTGATCGATGGGCATGATAAATAATAATTCAAGTGCATCTCCATGAAACGCTCCAGGGGTACAATATCGACGACGCGTTTTTATTATGCCTATAAGACGCATAAAGATTAATAAAGGGGCACAGAAAACATGATTTTTGAAATAACAAACAGAGTGGGGTGTGTGTGTCGGGGAAAATTGACAAAACATGCCCGTGTTGTTTGAAGCAATACAAGAGAAAGGAGGAGGGATCGTTAGATTAAAGGTAAAGTGTTTGCCTCTTATTCATTAGACTCTTGTTCGAGCCTTGGTTCGTACTATCGTGGTCAGAAGATAACTTTAAGGATTGTCTCAGGTATTTCATATTTTTGATGCGAAGGTCGCTCTAGTAAAACCTCGAGGGTTCAGAAAAAGGGAAATAATTTTTACCCGTTATGCACTTACAGACACTTTGGATGTTGCAAGCTAAAGAAAAGTTCATCCATCAGTGCTGATGTCTCACTTGTAAAATTATAGCTCAATCCCTAAATTGATATTTTGAAAAGGGTTTACATCCTTTAGTGACACCTTTTTTGGGGTGTGCTGCTTATGTTAGGTTCAAACTGGGCTGATGAGAATACAGAGTCCCAACAGAAAGGCGCAGGTATTCGGAAAAATTATGTACCTCGTTCAGGAATCAACCTCCGACTTTTGCATGTTGTTTGGATTAGCTTAATCTGTGCATAATACACAAGGGTAATCAGCAACGAAAACTGAAGAAATTACGGTCAATGCAAATGATAAGAATACCTCAGAAAAGAATGCGAGTCCTTGTACCTAAAATATGAGTGGTCTGCGCACACATCATTTGTACTGTAGGTTGACAAATCTGCCTACAAAGGGCACTTTGTTCCTTTTCGAAAAGTGGGCCTGTCACGTAGAAATATGCTGCACTTAAAGTTAATCTCAAACTTCAAACGATTGACTCTAACACTAATATAGACCCATGCACTTAAATCAGATGCACTGTAGACTGAGGAAAAGATGGCAGTAACGCACAATCTCCCATGCCTTTGCGTATCACGAAGACCATTTCTTGTAAGATATAGCTACAGCCCCATAGTGACTACTACGATGACTCCCTGATATGTACTCAAGGTCATGCACATTCGAAGTAGATGGGTTAGGGGCGGCTATACTCTTCTTTTACCACGAAGACCGTCTGCATAGGACACGCTGTCCTCGTATTGAAATGGGTCATTCATGTACAAATCAGTTGCTCTCTAGGGTTAGAATGTTAAGCAATTTCCAACAGATGCAGCTTATCCCAGACGTGCAGGAAGCGCCATTTCTTGCTCCACAGACATGAAGTGAGTGGGTGGCTGTGTTTGCACTACATAAACCCTCGGGTTATATGTGAAGATGGCGAGAGAGAGAAAAATGAAGTTATGAAAGCCTCGGTGATGAGATAGGTCAAGTGCTCTGACTACTAAGAAACGACTTATTATACATTGGTTCGTTCAGTGTGTCGTTTGACTGAAACATGACCAAAATAAACGGAGTTCGGGAGCTGGCTATCTTTGTGTTAGAGACAGCTGTTTACAGAGCGTCAACACAGGAATCACTCTTGGATCCTAGCTACGCGCTGCCTGCGATTAGACTGAGCGTCTTCAAAGACAGAAATAATGACGTTTACTCCTTCCTAACTTCAGGTATAAGAAAGGTTCAGAGTCTGTCTTGTATATATATATTAAAGCTCGGTGTCAAAAACATCTCTTCTCGAGAAATAATAGTCAAGAGCACGTTTCAAGATACACCTGGCGGGTGTATTCTTTATGTAACTATACATCCAAATCAATTTTATTAAACAAAATTGAGTTCTTTTTAAAGTCCTGAGCAAACTCTTCTTTTTTCTTAAGAAATTGCAATAGCGCCTCATGCATGCTATAAATCTTATTCAAAAGAAGACAGAACTGGTACTAATGTAGCATGGTAATGATATGTAGTCTTGAATAAGATAAACTAACCTAAACTAAGTGCCAGGAGAAGGGAGAGAGAGAGAGAGAGAGAGAGAGAGAGAGAGAGAGAGAGAGAGAGAGAGAGATGGAGAGAGAGATGGAGAGAGAGATGGAGAGAGAGAGAGTGGGGTGGGGGGAGGGGAGAGATACGGAAACTTACAAACGGTACATCGTACCACTCAGAGCCTAAGAAGCAATTTCCAATCCAATTACGGCTACCACTGCCATCCCCGAATCAATATCTTGCTCCACGTTAAAATCTATCAACACCAAGTACAGAAGCTCAAAATATTCGCTCAAACGTTCTAGGAAGAATGTTGAGAATGTTGGGAAACAGGTGGAAAGTGCATGTCAGAGAAGAAAAACAAAGAGTCCACTTTAGGGGCATGCAGCCCTAGACGTAAAGGGAAAATTAATAATTCATGTGTCCTGTGTGAACCCCACTCTCTGGTTAGTCTCTACACGACCACTGTGAATTCGCCGGTATAGACAGGGAAGGCGGCATTGAGGGGAAAACATAATAAAAACCATTACAAAATTAGCCTGATGGGCAAAAGACAAGCCAGAGCATCTTGGCAAACTTTATTTTGAGAACTGGGTCGCTTTTATTTTTTAAAACAATGAAGAATTTTGTAGCGGGGACTTGTATTCATTAGCGCCGATCTTGTGAACACATGTTTATTCGTTACCGCTAAATAAAGGAATTATTTCCCTGATTAAGACTCAAGCGGGGCTGTGTTGTGTTTCTTTTTGGCTGTCTCCGATCACCTTCTGATAGCGCAAGATGAAAGGCTCTTGAAGTTGGTATTTTACACGGGGAGGAGGGAAAATAGGTGAGGGGGAAACGGGGGTGGGGGGGGGTGGATTCCGAATTGTTGTACATCTTGGAACAATAAGCGTGGAGTGGGTCATTTAGCGATTCAGTATATTTATCTCTGACGAAATGAACGGGAACTTCTTAAGCCAGCACTTGCCTAATTAAGATCATTAAAAGGACAAGCTACTCGAATCTTCCTGTGAGAACCAACATAAAAAGGACGCTGAGCTGTCTGTGTCGAAGATAACATTAAATATTTACTGTCGATGACACTGTGCCTTGCAAAGAATGAATATCAAACTCACTCTGAAAACATTTTCAGGGGGCTCTCGAGGACTGAAGGTACTGTTCGCCTCTGCTCTCATTTAATAGGTCCCAGGTTCAAAACCTGATAGCGACGGAACATTTTTTTTCGCTAAAATTGTCGCCTATCACTTCATTTCCAGCTCTTTAACCATGTGTTCTGTCGTCTGCTAACGTCCTCACTTTCTGCCCCCACCCCCACCCCCTCCCCCTTTGCTTCCTCCTCTAGGCTACTGACTCTTTCTGCAGCCTTTTTACTTTGTCTCGTTTTTTACTGCTATATTTCAGCCACGCCCCTGTTCTTAGGGCAAGTAAGATCTAACACCTAGCTTGCATGGATAAGAGCAAAAAAACTCTCGGAGGTCCTGTGCCCAAGTTGCTCACGTTAAAGATCCCTTGGTGGTCCGAAAATGAATGAAAGTAGGCTTTGGCCACCATCCGGAAAAAATTTGAAAATAATTCCTACAAAACTGAATGCGTTATGTTTCCTAAACGCTCATTTGGCCCTATGCAGTTGCGAGCGCCGTGAAACAAAAGTTTTAAAAAATAATTTATTTTTTTCAAAAGAGTAAAGTTTATCTCTTCTGTTCCCCCTGTTCAGAAGGGTCATGTTTCTCTCTTCTTTTTCTCCAGACTGTCACGAGTGAACGCGCTGATCCTGAACCTGTGTGTGGCTGACCTTATGGTGGTGACCTTCTCGTGCGTCACTCAGCTGGTGTGGGAGCACCTGGACCGGCGCTGGCTAGCTGGTGACGTCATGTGTCGGCTCATCAAGCTGCTCCAGATCTTCGCCATCTGCGCCAGTACCAACATGCTGGTGGTCATTGCCGTGGATAGACACCAGGCCATTACGGCGCCCTTGAGGAAGCAGTTTTCAGTGGGTGATGTTTGTCTGTGCGCTCGTTTGTTTGTTTGCTTGTTTGTTTGTTTGTTTGTTTGTTTGTTCGTTCGTTTGTTAGTTAGTGGATAATGCTTGTCTGTGCGCGTGTTTGTTTGTTTGTTTGTGTGTTTGTTCGTTTATCTGTTCGTGGATGGTGCTTGTCTGCGCGTGGGTTTTTTTATGTTCGTGGATGTTGCTTTTCTATGTGTTTTTCTGCTAGTTTGTACGTTTATGGGTGATGCTTTCTGAGTTCTTTTTTTGTTTGTTTGTGGGTGATATTTGTCTGTGTGTTTATTTGTTTGGTTAGCTGTTTATTTGTTGGTTGGTTGGTTGGTTGGTTGGTTTGATCATGGGGGGTTCTTGTCAGTGTACTTATTTCGTTTTTTGTTTGTTGTTTTTTTTTCGTTTTTTTATGTCGTTGTTTATATAGCATTGAAAAAGGGAGTGGTAGAGGAAGAAAGAGGGGAATTAAAGGAGAAAAAGAAAAAGTGAGAAAAGTAAAGAAGAGGTAAGTCACAGTAGGTGTATGTTTTTATGAATCTACCAACTGTTGTAAGATTAGTTGGGGAAAAAAAGAGAGTTAGAGAAAGAGGGAGAGATAGAGAGAGAGAGAGAGAGAGAGAGAGAGAGAGAGAGAGAGAGAGAGAGAGA
>NW_004798346.1:70520-72951 GCF_000002075.1 Aplysia californica
TGTGTGTGTATGTGTGTGTGTGTGTGTGTGTGTGTACGTGTGTGTGGGTGTCTCTCTCTCTTTCTCCCTCCCTCTTTCTTTCTCCGTGTACATGCATAATTTCTCGTATCATGCATCTGCGTCTTCCAAGGCCACGGTTGAGAACCACCTAGTAACAAAGCACAGATCCTAGACATTAATCACGAAAGCTACAGTGACAACGGTATCAATATCATAGTGGCAGTCCGAGATATTTATCTCCCCTTGCCCTCCCGTGCACAGTCCCAGTGCTAAAGAACCTTCTGTATCGCCCACCCGGGACAAAAGTCATCCAATAACGATATTGCCCTGTACACTGTCTACATAACGGTGTGGGGAACAAGAACAAATCTTTCTTCTTATTCTAGATCATCTTAGTTCTTATTCTTCTTGTACTTGTTCTTTCGTTCTTGCCCCGGGACTTTGCCGACGGGGTTGTGAAAAAAGAACTGAGAGAAAGATTCAATACGTCCACGAAAGAATAACAAGAACATTGTTTCCGAACTAACCTCCCCCCCCTCCCCCCTTTCAAAAAAAAAAACAGCTACAACAACGACGACAACAACAACAACAACGACGACGACGACGACAAAAACAACAACAACAAACAACAAAAACAACAACAAAACAACAACAACAAAAACAGCAACAAAAACAACAGCAGCAACAGCAACAACAAAAACAACAACTACTACTAAAACAACAACAACAACAACAACAACAAAAACAACAACAACAACAACAACAACAAGCCCCCAACAAAATAAAATAAAGACAGCCAAACACTCCTATACGGGAATCTCCCAACAACAGCTGACGTCCAGAAACTGTTGGCCACATGCTCAAATCAGAAATAATATATCCACTCAAAAACGGCATGTTGTGCGTAAATCGGCTATTTCGCTATTCTAATCCTACCACTGCTGTCTGAAGGCCTAATATCACCACTTGCAATAAACTGCCCGCTGTTTTCCTGAGCGAATAAGACGGATTGCTCAATTCTCGTGCATTCATCGACCGATGTTATAATCCATCCAGAATAACGCCCCCTCCCTCAACAATAATTTACGGCCGAAAATCTACAAAGTGGTCTCCGGCTCAAGTAAAGTACCCGCCGGCTTCTCAGACACAATTTTCACACCCTTCAGACTTTTCGCGCCGTTCATCTCTTTACGGCCTGAAGGGGAAAATAAGTCCTCTGGGCCATTTCTCCTCACGCACTGCGAAAAGCGACGTGAGCCTAAAAAAACGATATCAATCTTCATAAACAGAACACAAAACCCGCCTCACGCCTCAATGGCTGGACCGGCATTAAACTCTCAGTGCTCTACAACTCTTTTTACTGTTTGCTTCTTTTCTTTTTTTTTAGGTTTATGCCATAGTTATCGTTGTAATCACAACGTGTTCACCTCTTTGCGAATGTTCCATCACTGCGACGTCCAGGACAAATTGTGACGTAATTCTGTTCAGCTAGAGACGTGAATGGCCAGTAAACGGAGATATTTGTTGATTAATTTAAAAGTCTAACGCCCTTCCAGACATAAACAGGGCATTTCGAAGGCGGAACACTTGGCCTAGTGGCTGTGATGAATGCGAAACAAAGAGAAAGGATAAAAGACAGGGTAATAAACTGAAACTAAGTGCCCACGGTATTTAATCAGTGTCAACGTTTAAGTTTACTATGGCACTATTTGAAGCGCTGTGAATCCTGCTCGTTCACGTGTCTATTCATTGACTCTAGCCCCAATCGTTAGGCGGGATATTTTTATTTATCCAGGGTAAGTGGATGGGGTAAACTGAGAAAAAGAGGCCACTGAGGTACTAGCTACAGAAATGTCTTCGAGTCTATAAACAAACACTTTTTTGGGGAAGTTTCTCTGATGTTATTATTAACAAGTAAGTAAATCTTAATGTTCCCAGCGATGAGTCCCAGCGCTTGATAGAAGTTTGCATTCCACAAAAATCACTCAATTTAATGCCTTGCCCTTATACATCGAGCAGATAATTTCCAGTGACAGCGTCTTATTACATTAGGCACTTGCAGGTTGGGAATTTCTCGAAGACATTTTTTTCTCATACCGACTCAGCTCAAATCCAGCCCACTCAACAGCAACTTCTTATTGGATGTTAATTATCTATTCTTTTACCTCTTTTTCTTTATCTGACCAACTCTTTTGGATTCTGAGTTAGTTTGTTTTTGTTCTGAATAAGAGCATGTCTGAATACATGCATAATAATATGTGCGAGTATGTGTGTGAGGGTGTGTGTTCATGTGTGTGTGTGTGTGTGTGAGTGATAGAGAGAGAGAAAGACAGAAAGACAGAAAGAGAGAAAGAGAAGAGGAAGAGAGAGAGAGACAAAGAGAGAGAGAGAGAAAGAGAGAGAAAGAGAAAGAGAGAGAGAGAGAGAGAGA
>NW_004798346.1:73881-75584 GCF_000002075.1 Aplysia californica
TATATATATACACACACACATATACACAAACATACAAAAACAGATACACCCCCGACCCGTACACACATACACATACACACACATACACACACTTGGTTTATAACGCCTCTGACGACTAATCCATCGGTTCCCCCTCCTCCTCCTCCTCCCGCGCCAACCCTTCCAGGTGCTGGTCATGGCGGCTGTGGGCTGGGGTGCCGCCCTCCTCTGCTCCCTCCCAATCCTCTACGTGTTCCATGTCCGATACGACGAGAAGAAGAACGTGACCCTGTGCGAGAACATCTTCCGCAACCGACCTCGTGAGCACCGACAGGCTTTCCTCACCTACGCCGGCCTCGTCAACTTCCTCATCCCGCTCATCATCCTCTGTGTCTGCTACATCCGAATCTTTCTGAAGATCGCGCGCAAAGCGTCTGACAGCCGGACGACCAAACGGCAGAGTTTCAAACCGGGCAAGATCCACCTGACCAGCAGTACGACCTCCGCCACGCTACAGAGCGCCAAACTCAAGACCCTCCGGATGACAGTGGTCATCGTGACCTGCTTCATCGTCTGCGGGCTGCCTTACTTCATCGCAGAGATGATCTTGTCCTACGGCGACTTCCACATGCTCAGCAAGTCTGTCTACGCCCTACTTGGCGGTATAGCTGTGGCCAACTCCGCAGTCAACCCGTACATCTTTTTGCTGTTCAGCGTGAACCACCATTGCTTGAGGAGTCTGAAGATGTGCCCGGCACAGACGGGGCCCAATAACAGACAGCTCATGTACAATGGTAGTGTCAGGTCACGTGAGTACTCCACGGCCGCCTACTCACGGACACCAGTCACTAACGTGTCCACCACAGACGCCCTGGAGCTGACCACAACCACCAACACAAAGGCTAACAAAGAGGCCCGATTCTACCAGCTTAAAAAGTCGCTGGGCGTGTAACCTTCACCACACACTGACTAAACACTTGAGACACTAATAACAGGCCTAGTGTGTAACACTCCCATGTGTGTGTGTGTGTGTGTGTGTGTGTATGTGTGTGTGTGTGTGTGTGTATTATTGTGTCGGTTTATCGAGACGAAAGACGATCTTGTTGCGTACCCTGACTAAGTAACCGTCAATACAGATTAGAAAATCATCGGTGCTCCTTGTAATGTAAACAGACTAGAATATTTTCAGAAAGTTATGCCGTTACATTTGTTATAGAACGGTGGAAAGTCAAATCTGGTAGTACATATAATGCCATAGTTATATGATCGATCCCGAGGACTTGGCTGACAGATCACGCATCAGTTACATGCGACCTCGAATAAGATAGAAGAAGATTGTAAAAACTATCTAGCAGAGCAGCTTGTAATTTCCGGATAACTATTGTCATCACGCACCTCTAAAACAGGACTCTGGGTTGTTCTGAACTGCGCTTGAAGTTTCGTGTAAATTGTCAATTTTTGGAGTCATCTTAATGGCTATCAAAGAACCTAGGACTTCTTTCTTGGGACAGTTTTGTTTTAGAGCAGGGTGTCTGCCTCTGTTTCTCTCTGTCTCTGTCTCTGTCTCTGTCTCTGTCTCTGTCTCTGTCTCTGTCTGTCTGTCTCTCTCTCTCTCTCTCTGTATCTCTCTCTCTCTCTCTCTCTCTCTCTCTGTATCTCTCTCTCTTTCTTTCTATATCCCTCCCCATATTTCTATCTATCTATCTATCTATCTATCTATCTAT
>NW_004798346.1:75987-77740 GCF_000002075.1 Aplysia californica
CACACACACACACACACACACACACACACACACACACACACACACACACACGTTCACGATTTCAACAAAATATTTCAGCCAAACAACAACAACTAACAGCAACAACAACCAAACACGTTCGCAGCCGCTGTGATTGGCGTATTTAGACCAAGATCTTTATACTTTTGCAGTATTGTTACCCTCAGTTCAGTGCTAAAGACGTATTGTGATTTCAGGTGTGGTTGAACATGAATGTCACAAGAGCGCCAACTGCCAATATCACGTGGCCTCCTGCCTCTCAATCTAAAGGCTGACTCGATCCAAGCGAAGCTTGAGTTTGGATTTGGGGAGGTCGGCTTTGACACCCTCTATTCAGATCAGGAACTGACTAGAGGGAAAAAGTGTGCATATTAATCATATTCTACTTGCAAACCAATTCTCCTTAGAAAATCCACCCCTTTTCTAGTCAATACGTACATCAACGGATACACGAGGATAGATAATTTTTGCACAAGATATCCATTACAAGTTGAGCCGACTCTCTCTTTCTCTTTCTCTTTCTTGATTCGAGGGAGCAGGTGCGTCTAGAGATGTGTATGTGAATGTGCGTGTGTGTGTATATGTGTGTATACAAGTGTGTATGTACTAGTCTAACAAAAGTGACATACAACAACAACAACAACAACAACAACAACAACAACAACAACAGCAACAACAACAGCAACAACAACTACTACAACGACAACGACAACAACAGCAGCAACATTATAAAGACAGAAGCACAGAGACACACATACGCACACACATACACACTCACAAACATAATAATCTGGGTTTTTTTCAAAACAGACTCCACATCCCCTATCAACTAAAAACCGCATACAGCTTGCGATATCTTTGCGTCGTTCACGCTTGTTGTCTATTCATCCACCTGCCAATCCATCTAACCGGAGATGACGTCACCCACGATCTTTCTGTCTCCTCGTCCCGACGCACACAAAAAAATCCCTCAGCTGGTTGTGCAAACACGAACGAGCAAGCTCTCATCATTTCAAGGTTATGACATTTTGCCGCCGACTCCCCGCTCAAGGGCAGTTTCGCTGACACCACATCGCTTGTCTCGCCAATATTATGATTCCTAGAATAAGAGCCAGCCGTCTCGGGCTGTCCCAGACGTATTCTCAAGTTGGGCCGCCATCCGTTCGTCATACCACGACCCTCCATCTTTTTCCAGACATTTCACTTGGAGGGGTATTACTAACATTCGACAGATGAAGGCAAGAGTGTAAACGCAAAAGGGAGAAATGAAAGACACTCATAAGGCTTGATGAATGGAACAGAACTGTGTATGACACTAAGCCACAGTATCGATTCTGTTGAGACACAAAAGCCAATCGGAATTTGGCCATGTGTAACCGCAGTCGGATAGAACAAATGGAGAGAAGGAAAAGAGGGGGGGGGGGCAACAGAATGAGAGGAAGTTCGGAGACGGATGTACAAGCAGAGAAAATGGGAATTCCGCACCCTTAAAGACTGGTCACGTGGATGAGAAAGGGGATACTCGGGGGTAAACAGAGAGAAAGGGAAATATAAAACTAAAACTACGATTAACGTAGAATGAATGACGTAGAATGAAGGCAGACGTTGAGAGAGAAAGAAAAGAAGGAGAGAGAAAATGGGGGGAGGGAGAGAAGGGAAAGAGAGAGAGAGAGAGAGAGAGAGAGAGAGAGAGAGAGAGAGAGAGAGAGAGAGAGACGAGACGAGAAAGACGGGG
>NW_004798346.1:79043-82752 GCF_000002075.1 Aplysia californica
TTGTGGTGTTGCTACTACTACTACTACTACTACTACTACTACTACTACTACTACTACTACTACTACTACTACTACTACTACTACTGATCATCATCATCATCATCATCATCATCACCATCATCATCATCATCATCATCATCATCATCATCATCATCATCATTGTAAAAACGGTAGGTATGTAGAATCTTAAGAAATTCTCAGTCAGTACATTTAAAAGTAGGTATTTTTAATGAGGCTACTAAAACTAAAAACGTTTTGGCTCGAAGAGTTCTTCCGGAGCAACTGGTAATAAAACTAAGGGGAGCACTGTACATATCACAGTGTGAAAGGCATCAAAAAGGAGATCGTCATCATCATCATCATCATCATCATCATCATCATCATCATCATCATCATCATCATCATCAACATCATCATCATCATCATCATCATCAGAAAAGATATACTTGAGACGAGGATAGGGTTGGTCATATTTTACATCAGCATCACCATCACCATCATCATCTTCTTTATCATAAAACATATCGTTGTGGATGTCGTTATCAGAGAACTCACCATAAGATAATCGTAATCATAATAATAAACGAAAATGTTCTTTTTCTTGAGATTGTACGGGTGTATTGTCCGAATCCTTTCATCAAGATCATTATTCTAAACAGCTGTCAGGCGTATAAATAGCATACGAGCCTGTTATAAAATATGTCCGTATCATTATCACCATCATTAGCATCTGAAATGAATAATGCTTTAGTGTAAGTAAATACAGGCACAATAAAGATCATATAAAAATGTTTATCATGATAACAAATAAAATTGTTGTACATTGTTATGATCATTATATTAACCTGAATACGAGATTTGAGTAATTTAATACACAAAAAAGTCATATGTAATGTTTGTCAATATAACATTATTATGAGTTTTTTGTATTTAGTCATTACCATCATTGTCACCCTCAAGGCATACACAATTAAAACCGTTTAATAATGTTTATCCTCATAACATTATTAGGACATTGTTGTATAGTGTTAAAATTATCATTATTATCATCATCTTCAACAATTACTTCAATAAAAGTCTTATGGTAATGTTTAATATAGGTTGTTAAAATACAGGGTGATCCCCAAAACAAACAAACAAACAAACAAACAAACTGTACACCTTGTTTTGTAAATATCTTCCTCAACACTAAAGTTTTGCATTTCTGATTTGAACATAACATTTGGAAGCCAAAAGGAATTTGTCTGATATTCATTTGAGATAAGTCCATTGAATGGTTTTGCTCTATATAGCGCATTAAAAAAGCAATCCCTTCTCAACCTTATAGCCATTGTCATAGCATGACACACCAGTTCGCATGAGGCCTACCACTAAAGGTTGGAACAATCGCGCCATATTGCAAGCTACAGCAGTGTAACAAATCAAAAGAAGTCTACACATATTATTTTTTCAAAATTATGTTTGCCTGCTGAGATCATGGTTACGTTTAGCAAAGAGCAGAGGGCTTTTTGTATTGAACTCTACCTCTCCACATACTCACCATCCTTAAGATTTCGTAAGTTCTGCGCACGGCATGGAGAGAATGCTTAGGTGCCCTTTGGCGTCATGAGTTGAGAAGTTCCCACAGTTTGGATCTATAGCGAATCAGGAATAAACACTTCCTAAAATTTACCATTTCAGGTCGAACACGCACCGTGCAGAGCCCTTTACACGTCACTAGGGGGCAGTTTTTAGTAGTCAAATCCCATGAAACGTCTATCCGTACACGATCTGCTGCTAAGATTTTCCTTCACCTCAACAGTCTGCCTTCTCATGGCAGACCTTAACTCACGACTGTACCATTTTCATCTTCACCAGGCCGAGATGACATGGATCAGAGCCAGGCAATGTGTTTATAATTCCTGGATTATCTCGAAAAGCGTGGTCATTTCCTCGATGACATTTGGTTTAGTGCAAAGCCCATTTTCACCATGAGGGGTGTTAATTCCAAAAATGGTGTTTAACGGGCTCCCATTCCCTATTGTCTCTAAAAACCATTTCATACTGAATATGTATACTGTATGTGGCTTTAAACACTCAAGGTTTAGCAGCTCCTTGTGTTTGAGCGTTATTGAACATTTCGAAAGACGCGTTAAAAGTCCAAAGGAGGGTATGTAAGCACTGCTTGTAGGAATTTCAGAATGAAATCGTTATGTTTTTTTAATCTGTAGAAAAAAATTTATTGCTTTTTAAATGTCACAGAGAAGGAAAATTAAATGTCAAAGAGAAAATAAAGGAAAAGGTTAACCAATCTTTTCACCATCTTTCCTTTACAAGATTTTGTTACAAATTGTTGAACTTTGGTTTTTTCTTTAAGCCATTTTCAAAACATGTTTCTTCTTCGTGGATTTTGTGTCAAACAAATTCCTTTCGAATGAATTAAATCTATACCTGTTCCAAATTAAAGCATTCTAGAACAATTTTTGTGCGAGATATTCTATAAAAAAGTTGTAAAGTTGTTGTTGTTGGGTTTTTTGGGAACACCCTGTACGTGTCATTTGTACATAGTAATATATCTGGTAAAAATTATATCGTAAATAGGCTGGGGAAAAGGAGTTTGTGTTGTCGCCATTACTTTACTTTTATGGACTTGAACTTTCTTTCTTTTTTTCGGGGGGGGGGGGGGGTTCTTAACTGATATTCTTGGTTTTTTTACGTGTATGTTGGTTAAATACTTATGATTCATTGTAAAGACTTCTAAATTGTTTACTTTTTGTGATTCCTCTTTGTACGTTTAATGACTTGTACTGTTGTATAGTTTTCCGTGTTGGTTTGGATGATATGCTTTTGTATTGTCTATATTGCTTTTTATGAATGCTACTTTAAATGATTTTAATGCTATATACTGATTCCGAAGACGTATATTTATTCTGTTGACTAATTTGAACATTTTTAGCCTCATATCGAGAAATACTGTGGTTATTTTGTGAACAAGACGTACCAACAACAATCCCTTTAATTCAGTCAGGGGTGGAATATTTTGTAGGGAGACGGCATATTACGTAACAAATTTAACCTGTCTCTACATTATTTATTTATTCATTAAAAAAATAAAAATAAAATTAGGAGGGGGTGCTTTAACCATAGATGCCAGGGCAAACTCGAACTCAATGGGATAGAAAGATGGAGATACTCTATAAGATAGTCAATCTCCAACTCTGCAATTGAACGCTTGTATAATTCGTGTTGTGGTAACGGTTCAAACAGCTGCAGCACATCATAATAATATATCGGCCCTAAATATTTTTTGAAGTTTCCAAAACCCAAAGTTTTGCTGGAAATACCGTATTGAAAAAGCTTTTAGTCATAGAGGCACCGACGTTAAAAGTAAGAGGGTGTGGGGCTGCTAATAGTTATTGCATATATACAACAAATGAACTCGAAGGTAGTAAAAAAAAAAATAATAAAAAAAGTATTGTGTACACTTAAAAGAGTAACTTCTTCTAGTAGGTTATCCTGAATTTTACCACCATTGTAACGGTGGTGTCAAGATCTGCAGCTGCCTTAGAAGAAAACCTGTATCACTAAAGCCAATTCATAAATTTATTTTAACCAGTTGTCCTTTTTAGTATCCTATGAGAAGAAGAAGAAGAAGAAGAAGAAGAAGAAGAAGAAGAAGAAGAAGAAGAAGAAGAAGAAGAAGAAGAAGAAGAAGAAGAAGAAGAAGATC
>NW_004798346.1:83990-86169 GCF_000002075.1 Aplysia californica
AAGAAGAAGAAAAAGAAGAAGAACAACAACAACAACAACAACAACAACAACAACAACAACAACAACAACAACAACAACAACAACACCAACAACAACAACATTAATATAAGATAGCATTTGTATAGCGCAAATCCCTGCTCAACAGCAAGCTCCAAGCGCTTCACATTCTGTAAAATATTATTACCCCAACAGACCTGTGAGCATTCTGAAACAACCTCAACTTTCTGAGCAAAATACAGTGCAAGCAGCCATTTATAGGCGCTAAAACACTTGCACACTGACAAGATCTTTTACTGTCTATAGCCGGGTACTTATTTCTGCAAATGTGTGGATGGTCGATATCAGCCTGGATAGACCAAAGATACCTTAAATATAACTAACACAAGATACAGAACCAACATGAAATATTGACCAGTAGCAGTAATACCTACACCGACTTCCTTTTATTGGAGACCGTTCCTCCAGCATGAACAGTAGAGTAGTTTCCCTTTTCGGGCACACAATATAGTTACACCAATACATAGTGGTCCAAGATATAATCCTGTTACTATTCCCACCTGGGTGGAGTGAGGAAAATTCGTCTTAGGTGCTTTTCCCAAGGACACAACGTCGGGCCCGCGGCACGAACCCCCGAACCCGCAACCTCACGATTACGAGTCCGAGAGCCTAACCACCATGCCACCGATGCCACAACAACAACAACAACAACAACAACAACAACAACAACAACAACAAAAGGAACGAAAACACTAACAGGAACAAGAACAACTATAGCAAAAAGAGCAAAGCAATAATAACAAGAACGAAAACAACAACAACAACAACGACATGATGATAATGATTCAATAATAATATAATAATGATAATGATTTGAATAATAATGACTGTGACCTTTTTTTTTTAAACAGTACATTTTAAGACTAAAATAACTATTAATTGCTTGTTATGGGCGCCTCGGGGGGGTTGGGGTGTGAATTCTAATCCAGATCCTTGTGTTAAACGCAATTGGCCTCACGTATTAATTAATTTAACGCCGATCTGTGAATATCGTTGAGCACGACTACTGCTTTGTTATTTAATTTATCCATGCCAATGAAACCGGATTGTCTGTATTGTAAACACATAGATTAACTCTTCAAGGTCACGCATTCTGCTCCTTCGGCAATGTTTGAAGACGCTCTGTTTTGACTTTTTTCTGAACGGGGCATAACTTCGTTATGTGTACCCAAAGAGGTTATATAATATAATACTATAGCTCACAACAGCGATATCACATGTGTCAAACATGGGGGCCTTCTTACCCTCATCGGCATGGCCGGCGTACCCCCATTAACATGAGCAATCTGAGCCACCACCCCCCGCTCACTACCAGCTCTAGTATATTATTAAACACAAACCGGTCCCCCTATTTCAATGCAAGCTTGTAGATTTATTTCTAAGACCGCCGAGACACCACGTGAGTCTCGAAAAGTACTCACTTTTGAACTGTGCATGTCTTACCTTTTAGGTTCAGCGTCCCAGAGTAGGCACACGCAGACCCCATTCGTTTTACGTGGGGGATCTCACTGCAACGAACTCTAGTACTAAATATAACCTCTTTGTGTGTACCCACTTTCTCAAGCTGTTTTCCGTACGTGAAACTCAACAAGGCATTTAACAACAAAATGCTTGCTATGAAATATACAAATTCGTTTGCCTAATGTTATCATGGTATCTCAACATTAACCACAACATTAATGCATTTGGCTTCCTACTAACCAGACATTATTATAGTGCAGTCAAAAATTCGTTGCGCAACTTATTGCCAAATATCTCATCAACCATCGAACATAGATTATCCAGCTTTTGCACAATGACTTGTATCAATGTGTCTTAACAAATCAACATTTTTGTGAACACCGGTTAGTTGTATTCTAGAAAATTCCTTAATAAATACCTATTTAAAAATCCAAGTAGGTGGTTTCTACAGATTTTAAAAGGTTAACAGGTGGGTAAATATCGCTTTTACTACTTTTAGAAGCAAGTCCGTCATTCTTTTTTTCTAACCACAACATAATGCTCATTGAATGAATGTTTTGAGAACCTTTAGTGCAGAAAGTGTTCACAATAAAACTAATTTGTTGTAACAAGTTTAGCCTCTAAAATGTGTCATTGGTGCGCTGTGATGTAAGCCACTTAT
>NW_004798346.1:88026-95623 GCF_000002075.1 Aplysia californica
TGATGATGATGATGATGATGATGATGATGATGATGATGATGATGATGATGATGATGATGATGATGATGATGATGATGTTGTTGTTTTTGCTGCATTAATTTCGTTGTTGTGGTATAATGTAATTGTTAGTGGCTCTGCAGCTTCTGTTTTTGTACATTTTTTATGGTGGGCCGGGGGGAGGGGGGAGGGGTCTCTCCGTGTTGGTTCTATTTTCGCTTTGTTTATTTTTTGTTAATCTTTGTGTTACTACGTTTCATAAAACTTTTTTAGTCTATGTCAGTTATTTTTAATTTTGCTCTGTTTTGGTTTGGTTTAGTTTGTATTGTTTTTCGGGTTGGGGTTTTTTGGGGTTGTTGCTGTTGCTTATTTAAAGAGAAAGGGCGGAAAAGTAAAAAAAAAGGGGAGGGGGTGAGGAAGCTGCATTGAAAAGACTTCGTAATGCTGGGGCAGCTGGTTAGTTCAATGAACTTAGTTGTCTAAAAAGATCATAACGCGTGTAAAGGATTTGAGAATTCTCAAGGGGTTTTTTCTCTACGTTTTGCTTTTCACATTTTCTGATGTCGTTTTTGTTCTCCTGTTGAATGATTTTGTGTTTAATATGTTTATGGTGTTTTTTCTCGTTCTTAATGCTAGGATTTTGTTTTGGTTGTTTTTATCTCTGTTTTACCTCTTTTAGTGCTTCGCTGTCCCAAGAGTGGGCCCGGCCCGAGTTAGAATCTAAATATATAAAAAAATAAACTACGCTTTTATTTGTCCTAGAAGGGCACTTTGTTTTACAATGGCAAACATACATACAAAAATAGATCATTATAAGTACGTACATAAATACGTACATGCATAAATGCATACTATTACACAATTAATACAGAACAGTTTACAACAATGCATCTGTCGGTTGCCACTGTGCAGCACCCTGTATTTTGAGCTAAGGTTGTCGTGCCTTGCTCAAGGACACACCCCAGTGACCGCCAATCTGATCCCCGTGTCACAGACAATTGCTTGACATTGCTTGAGTCTAAACTCACTACTCACTTTGCCACTGCAGCCCCCAATCTCGTGTGGGATGTCGAGTATCTTACTCTTTCTGCTAGGATGTTGTATCGGTCTTAATTCGGCTTGATTCTGACATACAGGGTCGAAGCCCACCTCCGAAATAATCGTGTGTTGGTGATACGACAAAACGTCTATACTTGTTATCGTTTACTGTTTAGTATGTTGCTTTATTATTTCCTTCTTCGGTTTGTTGCTGTTGGAGATCTTTAAAATAATTGTTTTGTACTGTCCACTTTATTATTGTAGTTGGTGATTTTATATTTTGTTTTGGACGTTTTGCTGAAAGCGTTCTATAAACAATGCAGGCCTTGTGAATAATAAACTAACATTAAAGGGATGCATGATTAAATATTTTAGGATGCACTAAGAAGTTAATCACCACATTTTCTATTTTTTGTTGATATCTCTGAAGCATTCAAAACTGGGTCAGTGTTGCCTCTGTGTTATTTTTACAGTTTTTGTCATTGTTGTTACTGCTCTTGTTATTGTTGTTATTGTTATTGTTGTTTTTGTTGCTATTGATGATGATGATGATGATGATGATGATGATGATGATGATGATGATGATGATGATGACGACGATGATGATGATGATGATGTTGATGAAGATGGTGATGATGACGATATAATATTCTTTAAGTAGTTTCATGTGGTTACTTTTCTTGCTGTAAGAAAAAACGGGAAACAGAAAAATAACACATACCACGTAAGACTTGGACTTACTCGTAACACTGAAAGTGCTCATTGTTATTTTGCTAAAGAGCCAATGGTTTTGAGTAGAGCATGAACCCTTTGGGCATCGAATCTGTTAAATTTTAGACATAATTATCTGTCATCTCATCTCAATTGTCACAGAGAGTTAAAAACAATAGGTCTGAATTGAGAGAAAAATCGCTTTTTTTCAATTGCTGTTTCATAGGACTTCACATATCTATAGGATTCGTATCGGGATATCGGGGCTATTTACTGGTGACCACTCCGACGTTGGTATGATTTGGTTTTCCAAGAATTATCTAGTGGCATTGGCCCTGTGAGAAAGTGTTTTGCTAGGCATGGAAATGTCTAATTGAATGAAACCATGACGAAAATAAGAGTAAGACGTCATCTGGAACTTGCGCGGTGTAGATCTAGTTCACTAAACCAAGCCGTCCAGTGATTCTCACGGGGGCGTTTTTGTTCATTCCGCCCCAGACCACCCAGAACTAGATCTATGGCAGTTTTGTGGCCTTTTTCTTATTAACCGGTGATTATGTTCAAAATCTAATACAGTCCAAGTGCAAAAAATGTTAGCTTAAAACTAGTACGCCTCATTAGTCAGTAGTACAAGGTGACAGGGGGACTACTTTTTTTTGGACGCCACTGCATTAAAAAAAAAACACACGCACACAAACACTAACTTATAAAGGCTCAAACAAACACACAAATACACACTCACACAAACAGAAATAAGGAGAGAGAAAGAGAAAAGGGAAGAGAAAGAGAGAGAGGGAGAGAGAGAGAGAGAGAGAGAGAGAGAGAGAGAGAGAGAGAGAGAGAGGGGGGGGGAGAGAGGTGGGAGAGGGGGGGAAGAGAGAGAGAGGAGAGAGAGGTGGGAGAGGGGGAGGAAAAGAGAGAGAGAGAGAGAGAGAGAGAGAGAGAGAGAGAGAGAGAGAGAGAGAGACAGACAGAGATACAAGCACTTAGTAGAAAAGACAAAAAGGAGGGAAGCAAAAGCCTGGAAACAATCAGATATATATGTATAGTACAAGAAAAAAGAGAATCAAGAAAAGAAGAAACTATGCTGTCTCTTAGTACCTGACCGTGTCAATACTATGGAGTGACCCGTCGCATCATGGATGTCCATTTACCCAAGCGACCACATCTGGGCCACTAAAAGCGAATAGGTCAGACAGGGGGAACCACTTGGCGCGTGTAATAACCATTTAGATGCTGACCTTTACCTCGTGATGGTCAATCACTGGTCTCCGGCTGATGGATCAATGAAGGGACTAGGGAGAGAGAATTAATTCCTGGCCCAAAGTATTTACGTGACTAGTGAGAAAAGAGTCTTCGCCTGTCTATATTGGGCAATGTCTATTGTCTTAGTTCACAGTCCTCGCAGATTAATGATATTACATGATTGTATGCGAAGGTCACTTTATTTCTTAAATGTGAGAAAAGTGGGGTTCAGAAACACACAGGTAGACAGACAGTCAGAACGGTTCAAAGAAAGAGGGATGGAAGGATGGATGAATGGATAGAGTGACAGAGTGAGACTGAGAGAACAACCATGTGTTGGCAGGGCCGCGTTACCCGTAAGGCTGTTTAGGCTGTAGACTAGGGCCCCGCGCCTCAGGGGGCCCCGCGCTTGCAAACACGACGTTTAAAAAATGTTTTTCAACAAAAAAAAATTGTCCTTGTGTTGAATTGTTGTTGTTTGTTGTTTGTATTGCTGTTGTTTTTACAGTTGTTGTTGTTGTTGATGATGTTGATGAGAAGGATGTTGATGCTACCGCTGTTGCTGTTCTTGTGGCTGCTGCTGATAGGTTTCGGCTGCCTCATACTTTGTAACAGAAATAGATCTATAAATGTGCTTGTCGTCGTCTTAACCCACATTATTGGAGGATACCGGTAGGCCAGGCGCGGTTAGTCCATTGAGCACGTTCGTGCAGTGCCGCCCAAAATTTTAATGTTCTATTACGTAAAACACCTACAATAACAAAATAAATGACGCCAGAAACAAACACTAGCCAAATATTATATCAAAATACGTTTCTCACTGGCGCAGTAACTGTCATTTCTGTGTCTATAGGGCCGTAAAACATCTACTATGCCATGCCAAAGTTCATGCGCTGTATCTATACATAGCAGGATATTCAACAGTGGAAACCTGACCTATAAATCGCTCTTTGGGATAACCCAAGCGATGACGACACTCGTAGCGAGTTTTGCGGTACATTAATATTAATAAGACGGCACATCTCAAATGTGCTCCTGCCGAATAGTGCCGAAACATAGCCCACAGTAGGCAATCTAAGAATAAACGCGATAGAGTGTGCACTATTCTATGCCAAAATTATGTCAGCCCCAGAGCAATCCAGCGGAGTGCTCAAGTGAATTGTGATTGGTTCATTGTCTTGCCGCTATTTTATGTGACTCTGTGACCGTGAACCTGAGGGAGGTGATCGATGTCAGAGTCTTCTTAATCCTTTTTAACAGACTTTTCGAATGTTTTCGGAGTACCCGTGAGCTTCGCGACAGCGCAAAAAAAAATTGTAATGCCTGTCGGAACGCAGTCAAGTGGCGTAACTTCAGAGCGAAAATTTTAGTATAAAACCATCAATTTTAATTCCTATTTTACATTTTTAGGTCAATTTATTCTTTTTTTTTTTTTTGTTACAAAAATTCTTTACAAAATCTGTATTTATAAAAGAAAATGTAATTTATGAGCGAAAAAACACATCATCAGCTATCGTATAAATTTATACGATATTGTACTGCATGAACTGCTGGAAGCTAAATGACCTTACAGTACTGCAAAGTGCGAAAACCAAAAACTAAAAACCGAGAAATCTAGGACAATTATAGTTGGGGATTTATTTATCAGTCCCCAAAACATGTGCACTGACTGTACTGAACTGGTGTCTGTGCTCTTATGATAAGGCTCTTTGTCTATCATGTAGAAGAATATTTCAATTCTCAAGTGGGGATGAGCGAAGCATCTTTGTTTTTCTATGGGATTCCTCTTTTTCAGTCTGGGTTGTTCTTGACAGGAAAGGTCGAAGTAACCCGTCTCTTCAATGGCCTACTTACAGTGTTTCACGGGACGAAAAACTGAAACCAAAAATGAAAAGTACTGATAGCTGCGATACATATCTCGTCTCTTGAACAACAATTTGCAGACAGACAAAAATTATAATAACAAAAATGAAATAATATCATGTGGCGTTTGTAAGATAGAGCAAATTTTCCCGAAGAATATTGGAGTTTCTCGTCTTCATTTTAGGACATGCGACTAAACGTAGAGCGAAGCACTTGCCTGATTGGCTGCTAATTTTAGTAATGTGATGTCATCACATCCTGAGATACCCAAGACTATTTTTAGAAGGCCGTGGAGATACCAAAGATCGTGTAGAAGAGAATATTTGGAGATAGCGCATGGAACGACATGTTGGGTCAGTGGCTTGGCGTATTCTCCGTACCGATCTGTTTCGCAAGGTAAAATTTCACACTTGCGGCCAACTGCAGTTCGTCAGCCATGCTCTACTGATTGGTTACAAAGTTTCCGGTATGCTTATAACATTTCGGAATTCTGGTAGTGAATTGTGATGCTTGAAAATGAAACACGGTAAAAGCAAAGACAATAAAAAAAAAACGTTTTAATAGCACGCGAAAATTACCGTAAGGACGCATGAAAATTACCCCCCCCCCAAGCTCTTTCACCGGCCATAAAGGGGATCCCAAGGGCTTAACAGAGAAAAGAGATCTCAATGGAAAGCTGAGGATTCCCTGTTATCAGTGCTATGCGGTTTGCCAGGTAAATTTCGAAAATATTGTTTTATCAAAGGTCTAAAGTAGGTACTAAATATTACATAATATTACACTACAGAACAAAGACATTCTCTAAAATAGCTTTTAAAACACATTTAGCCTCACATTTTAGAGAATTTGTACTGATTTTCCAACAGAAAAATCTTTTTAAAGTCTCATAAAGCTATAACAACAAAATTGCTCACGTTTAGCCCAAAAACATATTATGGTACATGTCTCGTCACTTGAACAACAGTTTGCAGACAAAAATTATATTTCAATAATAAAATAATATTATGTAACATTTGTGGACCGAACCGTCACAACACGTCATGTTTGTTGGGGTGGAACAAAGAGCATAGAATAATATTGTCTACCATTTTTTCGGGAGGGGGGGGGGGTGGTGTTGTAAGTGTTTTATGGCGTTCGCAACTACATAAATTCAAATGAGTGCGCGTAACATATTAACCATTTCCAGTTTGGAATTTTGCCCGAATGGCGGCAGAAGCCAACTTTTATCGATTTTAGGACAACCAAGGGGTCTTTAATGTCCGTAACCTGCACACTAGAACTCCGAAATTTTTCACTTTTCACCCTTATCCGAGACAAATAGGTGCTATATCTTAACCACCGTAAGATTAGGAATATGGCTGAAATACAGCAGTAAGAAGGAGCCGGAGAGTAGCAGTATAATTGCTGTAGAAAAAGTCAGTCGCCCTGAGGAGGGGGCAAGAGGCGGGGGCAGACAGTGGAGACGAAAGCAGACGACAGAACTCTGTTAGAGAGCAGGAAAGGAGGTGAAAGGAAAATATTTTTAAAAAGAAATGTTCCGTTGCTGTCAGGTTTCTAACCCGGGGGCCTTATCTTTGATCTTTCATGGAACCGATTAAGTGTTCACATAAAGACAGCAATGCACAGTGTGGCTGCCAGCACATACAGACAGAGAGTTGTGCAAGCTGGCGTAATCTGTTTTTACACGTTAAAAACGTATCTTGGTCTTAACAAAACCAGACCTATTCAGGTTTTGGGAAAAAGGACACTGTACTTTTTTTAAAAATCATACACTCCCTGAAGAAAAACATGTGATGTTGAAACGAGACCAAAAAAAACCCTCAAAAAAACTCTACCCGCGGGAAAGCCCATACCTCTCCACCAAAGTACACAATTCACACAAAAATTGATAGGAAGCAAGCTGAACCATTCGAAAGGAGAAACACGTAACAAAAACAACAATACTTTGGAAGCAGCCATGGCTACTCCGAGGATATAGTTCACTGTTGAACAACGTATTTTAATGGTTGAAATATATCAAAATAAAGCCCCCCTGTGCAGACACGGAATCTCTTCTGTAAACGGATTGGAATTAACACCAAAGACCGTAAGAAAAAGTAAAGTAACAATCCTTAAGTGAGTGGCTCACTTCATGCCGCAGGGCTCCGTTGAAAATGAAAACAAGAGATCGAAAATTAAGGTCCTCCACAGTGGGAGACCGATGCAAGTTCGCAGTTTAGAATTTCAGTTATTTTTTTACTCGACAGAATAAACTTCAACTATAACAAGACCAAATCAAGACAGTATGTCTAATCATAAACTTGTAAGACTCTACTAAGGCGTTTAGTGAAGTCATTTTTCAGGGATAGTTAGATTGATTATTTATTCACTGTCATTTTGAAACAATTTGTGCGTTTTCCAGTATGGTGAAACCAAGGACTACTATACTATAGTATAGTAGTCCTTGGGTGAAACATAAAATTAAAGCAACCTAGGAGCCCAGAATGTAAAGAACGTCTTGACTAGGGTACTATATATATATATAATATCTTTTTACTACTAATTTAGAAAAACACAAGGGAGTAGAGGTGAAAAGTAGTTGTTTGAATAGGTGAATGTCTTGGATAGGTGGCCATAAGAGCAAGTTCAACTTTGTATATACATATAAAATATCAATGTTTGTGTGTGGCGTACGTATGTGTGCGTGCGTGTGAGTGTGTGAGGGTGAGTGTGTGTGTGTGTTTGTGTGTGTGTGTGTGTGTGT
>NW_004798346.1:97616-106145 GCF_000002075.1 Aplysia californica
CATCACACACATACACGCGCGCGCACACACACACACATACACACACACACACACACACACACACACACACACACACACACATATGCACACACATCATATACACACGCAAACAAAGAAACAAACTAACACATACACAGTATACATATAAAGACATCCAGTGATCTTCTTCGTTAAACAATTAATGGGAATTCTGATATTGCTTGCTCTTTGACACATACACAACGTACGGTACCTTCTGACTGTACAGGAAAACTCGGTTTCAACGAACGCGGATTAAACGGAAACTTGGATTCAACGAAAGGAATTGAATTCCCAGTTTTATATATTCATTAAAAGTCAATTTTGTAAAAACATGTCGGATTCAACGAATACATAAATGAACAAGCTTGGCAGGGTGAACTGCCTCATGCGACCAATGACGGCCTACTTTCATACCAAAACACGCGCATTATTAGCACTCACGTGTGTCTAAGAGCATGCCGGGGTCGGGCGGGCTGCCAGTACACGTATGAATGTGTGCATATGTCGGAGGGGTAGGGGGGCCACAAGCAGTCCGGAAGTGGGCGTTCAGTAAACAAACAAACTCATCACACTTACTTTTCCCCCCGCAACTGACCAATATTACAATGATAAGCTAGTCTTGACTGAAAAAAAGCGAAGACCAACTGAGAGGATGTTTTGACAGTACCAACTTGAATGTTTTTATTAATGCACGTTGTGATATCAATGATTTATGAACAACAGTCACAGACTATGTCAAATTTTGTGTAGATATAGTGGCCCTTAATAAACAAGTTACCATCTTCCCTAACTCTAAACCGTGGGTAAATTCTGGAGTCTAAGACCTAATCCATAAAAAGAAAAAGGCTATTAAAAACCATAACAAAACAGGACTAAAAGTCATAGACAAAGCTATTAAGAAAGTAATCTGGGTTGAAAAACAAAAATATAAAAAGAAACAGGAAAATCTGTTTCGTTCAAATAACTCTCGAGAGACGTGAACTGGGCTTAAGACCATAGTGGGTTACAAAAATAAACCAACAAACATGTGTTGACAACGAAGAGAGCTATGCAGATAGACTTAATGCCTTTTTCTCAAGTTTTGACAAAAGCAGTTGACAGGAGGGCGAGAGCCGAGATGTTGCTGGATCGATAACAACGACAAAAGCAGTCCGGGTGACTTGCCACGTGTGAACACCGACACAAATGAAAATAACTAGCTGGGCCCCCTTTTGATGAAAGGAATGATTGGTCCTTTAATATCAACTAAAAGTCATTGGCCTACTATATTTACACTCTACTGGAATGGAGCAATAAATCTTGAGAGATGCAAAAAATTATGAGGTCTAGATCTATACTCTCAAACAAAACAAAATGCGCCTCGCGAAATATCACTTCCGGATTTTCTAAAATTACAGAGACAGAAGCGTCGGCCTACAAAAGCGATCGGCGAAATAAAGAAATTTAGCCTTTTGCAGAAAAACTGTCTCAAAACTGAAAAAACCAAGTGCGTCATGCTCTGGAGAATGTTTGAAAGAATCTTTTGGCGAAAACCGTATGTCGATCGATGCAGCCATTAAAAAGCCTTTTGAATAGCAAAATTAGGCCACCACAAATAGATAATAGATGCTGTTGTTGTTGAAGAACATGAGGTTGGATGTGTGTTTGGACGTGTGAATGTGAGAAAGGCGTGTGGTCCAGACGGTGTGCAACCCAAAATTCTGAAAATGTGTTCAGCACAACTTAGTTTTATTTACACCTATATTATTATTTTCAGCCAGTCGTTGTTGACACATGCTATTCCCCCTCTTTGGAAATGTTACGGAAATGAGTTACTTAAGGCCAATAGCCTGAACATCCGTAGTTATAAAATGTCTCGAAAAAATTGTGCTAAAAAGACTACGAACGTACATAGAACCCATTCAGGACCCTCTACAATTCGCATATCGTCACGGGAGAAGTGTGGAAGACGCTATTCTACTATTTCTTGACAACATATATTGACACTTAGACAAGCCAAAAACATACTGTAGCATCCTGTTTGTTGATTTTTTGTCAGTCTTTAATACTATCCAGCCAGCTATCCTTTTCAAGAAATTAGAAAACATAAGTGTTAACGTCAATTTAATATCAAGGAAATGCTATTTTCTTACCAACCGAACTCAGTATGTAAAATTAAAACATTCTTCATCGACATACATCACAACAAATACTGGTACCCCTCAAGGATGTGTTTTGTCACCAGTTTTATTCACACTATACACGAACAATTGCCAAATAAACAACAGTAACATCAAGTTGATAAAATTTGCTCATGATTCTACCACAATTGGGCTAATTCAGGCTGACCATAACGAAACCGCTTACCGGAATTTTGTACTTAACTTTTCTGAATGGTGTGAAAATCATAAGCTGCTTTTAAATGTGAAAAAAACAAAATAACTTGTTGTTGATTTTAGAATAAAGAAACTGCCCCTGCAGCGACTCGAAAGGTTAAATGTGAAAACATCGAGCAAGTGTCAGACTATAAGTATTTGGGTGTCACAATAGACAACAAACTCAACTGGCGTGTCCACACTTGTCTCCTGCATAAAAAAGTGAATAAAAGACTATTTTTTCTAAGGAAGCTAAAGTATTTTAAAGTTGATAAAACATTTATGTCCATGTTCTACCATTCAACCAAAGAAAGCATGATCAATTTTTGTATAACAGCCTGGGCTGGGAACACAAGACAACAAGATAAAGAAAAATTAAATTGACTAATACGGAAAGAATGTAAATTTTTAGCATCTACATTCCCCTATTTGGATGAATTGTACATAACAGCTTGCACTCAAAAAAATTAATTCCATCTTTTTAGACAACAAACATCCCTTGTTCCTTCAAATAAAAACATCAGTCAGAAGTAAAAGACCTAGGCTTCTGATCTGTAACAAAGAAAGATTTAGAAGGTCATTTTTACCATCATCTATCAAAATGTTTCCATCTTAACCATCTTGTATAAGTATACTTACGACCTTAGAGCATGCATCATAGTAACAATGAGTGTGTATCTAGCTTACGATTATTATTGTTTATACTGCTGCTCATTTATATCATGCATGTGATTGTAAGCCTACGTGTGTGTGTATGTGTGTGCTCGCCTGCGTGTATGTGAGCGTGTGTGTGTGTGTGCTTGTGTGTGTGTGTGTGCGTGTGTGTGTGTGTGTGTGTGTGTGTGTGTGTGTGTGTGTGTGTGTGTGTGTACACGTGGTGAAACACCAAACCAATGTGCCAGGATCTGCACAATAAAGATGTATTTTATCTTATCTTATCTTATGTATAGGTCTACGTAATGAATTGCGCGCTGGACTGTGGAATCAAACGTTGCTGTATGCTAGGCTGTACACAGCAACATAATTTGTTCGGCAAACAGTACATCTTAGATGATGAATGGCACAGGCGTACATTTGAACGAATCAGCCGTTTTGTACAGTTTGTGCTGGGTAGAGTTAAGTGTATTTTTCTGGAATTTTCCAGTATTTCTTCGATATCAAAGAAACAAAACTGCCTCTCATTTGAAACAATATTACTTTTGATTGATAAAGTCGAATACATTATGCATTGCTTGCTTGGTGTCTGTAATATCTATACAAAACCGCATCTACAACGAACACTCTGATTTTGAAGGCCAGCCCCGACGACTTTGTTGAAACCGAGTTCCACTGTAATATGTTCAGACTGGCGCATACGAAATCAGTTACCTACACTATATTTTTTTTTCTCAGAAAATATCCATCATTACAAGAATACTGGACCATTCGACGAGGAAGAAAAGTCGGGGGCGCAAAAGTGGTTAACATGCGAGCCCTCCGCTATTCCTCACAAAGAAACATTCAGTACAAGCTCATTTTTTGTGACGACTTCCAAAGCATTGCCTAAACCCTGCAACCACATTCCATCAAGCACCAGTGCCCCTGCACTACATTTACAAAGAAAAGTTATCAGTTTCGAAGTGCACCTGTATTTCTTTAGAGAATAAAACAGCGTTTTCCCTCTCCTGAAAAAAAATAGGTTTTAGGGCTTGTGACATTATATCACGAGGCCGGCGGTTTTGTCGGTCTTACAGCCAAACACCATGAGGGTAATTAGCATATTGAGTTTCATCTATGTAAGTGCCTCTCTCTTATTACGGCGAACAGAGAAAAACTATAGCTTAGTGGGCTTGGCAGTGCTTTGCACACACTTCAGTGAACCCCTGGGTAGAGTTGTAGATCTATTCTTATCATGGATCGGATGGTAACCACTGAGGAAGATGAGACTTCGGTAGAGATTTTACCACCGGATCATAGGAATAATCATGATAAGGAAGATGAAGCGCTTAGTCCCCAATTAACCATCAAAGGTGGCGAGACTGCATTGTCTTATCGAATTTCTGAGACGCCACGGATGGGGATGCTCCTATTTTGTGCTTTGCAGGTAACTATGCGTATCATAACTCTACTGCTGCTACTACGACTACTCCTGCTGCTACACGTTCTACTACTACTACTACTACTACTACTACTACTACTACTACTACTACTACTACTACTACTACTACTACTACTACTACTACTACTACTACAACTACTACTACTACTACTACTACTACTACTACTACTACTACTACTACTACTACCACTACTACTACTACTACTACTACTACTACTACTACCACTACTACTACTACTACTACTACTACTACTACTACTACTACTACTACTACTACTACTATTACTACTACTACTACTACTACTACTACTACTACAACCACTACTACTACTACTGCTACTACTACTACCAGCACTGCTGCTGTTGATGATGATGATGATGATGATGGCGATTGTTCCCAGCAATGCCTGATCCCAATCAACACGCCACTAGCTGTCACGGCGATGGTTGCAGAAGTTACTTGCGCAAGAAATGACGACACAATCAAAGCTCAAATCTTTAGCTCTACCATGGTGGTTGCTGGCCTGTCAACCCTTGCAATGACCACCATTGGAGTAAGGTTAGTCAGTAAAGTGCACATCTGTGCATTTATTGTGCCGTGTTACAAAGTACAGGGTGATCCAAAAAAACCTGTACAACTTTTTTTTCTGAATATCTCGCATAAAATATGTTCAAGAATGCTCTAATTTGGTACAGACATAATTAATTCAAAAGGAATTTGTTTGACATAAAATCAACGAAAAAGAAACTTATTTTCAAAACGGAAATGGCTTAAGGAAAAAAAGCAAAGTTCACCAACTTTTTAAAATCTTGTAAAGGAAGTCGTGAAAAGATTGGTTAACGTTTTACTTTATTTGCTCTTTGACATTTAATTTTCCATCCCTGTAACGTTTGAACAATATGATTAATTTCTTTTACAGAATTTAAAAACTAAGGATTTCATTCAGGAATTCCTAGAAGCAGTGCTCTACATGCTTTCCTTTGAACTCAACATGTGTAACGCGTCTTTCGAAATGTCCAATGGCGCCCAAACACAAGGACCTGCTAAACCACGAGTGTTTAAAGCCACATGCACTGTACATATTCCGTATGAAGTGGCTTCTAGAGACAATAAGGAGTGGGGTGGCCAATAAACAGTATTTTGGGAGTTAACATAGCCCACAGGGTGAAAATAGGCTTTGCACTAAACCTAATGTCATCAAGGGAATGATCCCATTTTTCAAGACAAGCGAGGAATCATGAACTCATTGCCATGCTCTGGTCCATTTCATTTTGGCCTAGCGAAAATGAAAATGGTACAGTCACAGGTTAGGATCAGCCATGAGAATGCAGATTGGTGAGGTGTAGGAAAGTCCTAACTGCAGATCGTCTATGAACAGACTTCTCATGGGACTTGACTACTGAAATCTGCACCCTGGTGGCGTGTAAAGGCTGCGAATGGTGTTTGTTCGTCCTGAAGTGGTCATTTCTTTGAGAAATTTTTAGTTCTTATTCGCTATAGATCCAAACTGACAGAACTTCTCTGCTCATGACACCAAAGGTCTTCAGGACAATTAAGTATTCTTTCCATGCCGTACGCAGAACTTACGAAATGTCAGGGATTGTGAGTTTGAGGAGAGGTAATGTTCAATACAAAAAGCTCTCTACTCTTTATTAAACTTAACAATGATATCAGCAGGCAAATGAAATTTGGAAAAAAATAATATCAGCAGACTTCTGTTGACTCGTTAGACTGCTGTAGCTTGCAATATGGCGCGATTGTTACAAAACTTTTAGTGGTAGGCTTAATGCGAACTGGTGCGTCATGCTACGAAAATGGGGACAAGTGACAAGGTTGTAAAAGGGTTGTCATTTTAATGCGCCATATAGAGCAGAACCATTCAATGGACTTATGCGAAATAAATATCAAACAAATTCCACTTGGCTTCCAAATACTCGTATTATGTTCAAATCTGAGACGCAATACTTCAGTATGGAGGAAGTTGCACAGTTGTTGTTTTATTGGAGCACCTTGTATTATGTTAATCCAGGGAACAATCAGCATAGATACACGCTTCTTTTCGGGGCAGAAATAGATTGTCCGGAGATTAATGTCTTTTATTAGAACGGTAGAGCGCATGAACCCCTTCATGACGCAAAGTCGTCTTTCTGTCTAGCGGATGTCTGACCTATTTGCAGGATACGGCAGCATCGTGGCACCTGTTTAAAAAAAAAGGTTTAATCATTATTAAAAAGAGTATAAAATACGACCATTATTCATGCCATTTGATTCTATCCAACCTAATGAGTACATATAATATTCAGAAATGCATGATGTCCCGCTGTTAAACTAACCTTACAGCCAGCAGAGGAATCAATTACAGCACTGTCAGCGGAGTAAGAATGCTACGATCATAATAATATAATCTTGTCGATGTTGGTCTTGTCCGCGTCTATGTTGCAGCGATTGGGCGCTTCGGCGTCGCTCGCGAAAGGCGTAAGTTTGATACTCTTGCATGTTTTTTTTTTAAATTTAAAAATCTCCTTTTGTCTGTGGAACATTGTATCCCTCTCATTGGTCCTGGTAGACAGGGTTGAAATAGGCTGCTTCTTAAATTATAGAAATTGTGTCGGTGGGGGCGGAGAACCCCCCATCTATAATGATATTTACTTTGGAGTTAATTATTTGGTGTCAGTGACCGTGTTCCATTGTGCTCACAGACTGCCAATTTTCCAAGGACCCACAGTGATCTACCTCATCAACCTAGTGGCCCTCATGGATCTGCCGGAGTGGAAATGTCCCAATGGATACATGGGTTAAAGAATAACCGTTCTTTTTGTGTTGATGTTGTGGTTGTTGTCGTTGTTGTTTAGTTTAGTTTTAGTAAGAGTCGTGCTGTTCTTGCAACATAATAAGGCCAAATAAGTGCCAACGGTTAGAGGTGTTATAAGAGAGTAACAAACACAAAAAAAGGAGGAGAGATTGGGACAACTGATGATCGTTTTATCGGCTGGACAGTGAACAAGAGATAATAATTTTCATTCAGTTTCTAGTAAATCTTAATTAATGATTATTGTCAACATTCAAAAAGCACTTTGCTGACTTGAAGACGTCCCAAAAAAGACGAGAGCGGTTCACTGATCAGTTGATGCACTCCAGATTCTCTTTCCTTCGTCTCTGTTTTATTTACGGTGGCTCGCAACTTTGTTGTCACTCCCTCCTGTCGCGACGAACGACTTCGCACGAACACCGCTTTTACAAATGTGAGGCAGCGTGGTGGAATCAGGCTCTCGTCAAAATAATCAAAGTGAAGAAACTTGCATTTTTCCACAGATTATTGAACTTTTATCAAATTTGTGTTTTTTGGCTTGACACCTTTCATGCCCATTAAAGAACTCATTTCTGTGTGGATTTTTCTGAAAAGCGTTGATTAAAGGCACAAAAATGAAAATTTTGAGTTATCACGGACTCTTAAGCTAAGGAAATAACTAATCTTTGGCGGCCATTTTCTCACTAATTTTACCTCTGAAAACAGGTGACCCCCTCCTCCTTCTTTCGCAAATATCTCGACTTGTACAAAAGATAAATGGATGGGTTTTTTTTCATCCAAATAAAGAAAAACGAACAAGCTTTAAGATGACACCAATAACTCTACATGCCCAAAAATTGATGAGCGCCTCATTCCACCACGCTGCCTCACAAATTGTCTACTGAGTACTGAGCCCAAAGAGAAAGCCTCTATTTGCCAATTTGGCTTCTCGGCTGATTACTGTATTGAACGATAAGACTATTTAATACATTACGTATTTTTCAGTGACATTATCAGCAAAACTCTCTGTAAGTACTGTCAGTACATTTAATGTCAGCGTGGCTCAAATTTGTATTCCCTGTAGGTTTTTTTATCACCCATGTTTCTGTATGATTCGTCATTTATTTCCTACTGAAACCTTTCCTGGCCAACCGGCACTTTGAAGAATTGGCCAGTCATGTTATATATTGAAGAAAATGTTACCGAGGATGAGAGTCAGCGAGATGCACTCGGCTGACAGAGTGTCGGCCGCTTAAACAATACCCTA